>NW_004524673.1:2574618-2611574 GCF_000260255.1 Octodon degus
GGACCTGGGCTAGGACTGGGTCTGGGGGCTCTCGGAACAGGGCACAAAATCGTACTCGGCTGGTGGGGTGGGGGAGGCACTGCGGAGTGGTGGTGGGCGGCCCGAGGGGCTGGGAGAGGGTCCGGCCCACGCTGCGCCTGGGCTGGGACTGGTCCCGCCGGCGCAGGGTAGCAGCTTGCTGACTTCTTATAATAGCTTTATCTCTAGTTTTGAGGCTTTCCTAGAGAATGAATGTTCCTCAGGAATGCCCCCTAGATGTGGGTGGTTCTTTATAACTATCCTGAGACTCTAATCTCCTAATTTATAAAGAATACAAAGTTACTATTTGGGTCAGCACCCAGTTCTTTGGAACTGGGTTCTGGTGGTAATTTTGATCCCATAAATTTGCAAGGTTATCACACAGGGGAGAAAAAACTGATTAGCATATTACAACCTGGCTAAATAAGTAGAAGTAATATTAACAATAGTTTCCAGTATAACTTAACTACTGACAAATTATGGTAACCCTTAACTTGCTATATCTAACCACATGAGCAAACTCTAAAGTTGTATAACAAAGTCAAAAATATACTATGTACTTGTATGCAGTGATTTTCCCTTAGCAAAGTGAATTTATCTTTTCTGGGGACATGCTCCTTTTTGGAGTATTAAGAATGGTAAAGGACAGGATAGTGATGAATGAGATGAAATATAGTAGAATCAAGAGTGGAGGTCAGAGGTAATCCCCTGAGGTTTGGGAAACTGGCAGATATGGGTGGGGAGGGAGACAAAGAATAAATTGTGAAGGAGTAATCAGAGAAGAAAGGGACAATGTTTATGCACCTGAAAGTTTAAATTCAAAGAGTAGTGGAGGGGCTGGCGAGATAGCTCAATGGTCTAAGCACCTGCCTGGCAAGCATAAGGATCCAGGTTCAACCCTTGATATCACTCTGTGCCAGCCCCAGAGCCCAAGGACATTCTGTGCCATTCACACACCAGTGTGGTTAGCACATACCTGTAAGCCCAGCATTGGGGAAGCAGAGAGAGGAGGGTCACTATGAGCTCAAGCTGCATAATGAGACCCTGTACCAAATAAACAAATAAGTAAATAAATAACTTAAAACTTTTTAAAGAAATAGTTGAGAAAAGATTGAAAGAGGATCAACTGAAAAAAAAAAAAGTTAAGAAACCTAAGCAGTGAAAAAAAAAAAAAAAAAAGAAGAAGAAAAGCGGGAACAGAAAAGAAAGGAATAAAAGAAGAAAATAAATGAAAAGACATCTAAGAAAGAAGAGAAAAGAAAAAAATCAAAACAACAAAAATAACTGCAAAATACAAGACAAGATGACTTCCAACCCTATAGAAAAATAATAGCCAAGAAGACAAACAAGAGAACATAAAGGTAGTAAAATACCTCTGGTGTTTATAATTGTATTATAGTGTCCATGTCTGGTCAAGAAATGTGCTGCGCCCTCCAACTGAGTGTGCTCTGGGAATTGTTCTGGGCATGGCACAAGCTCAGCCTGGGATGTGAAGGCTGGGCCTCATCTCCTGCTGGTGGAGCGCTCTAGAGACCCCGGCTGGCTCTCGCTGCTGCGTCAGAGACGTCCACAGCACTGATTTGGCGGATTACTCCATGACCCTGGCACTGGCTGTCCTGGATCTCGCTAGTTTTCAAGTTTTATTGTGATTTTTTCATTTTCTTTTTCATTCAATATTGTTATTAAATGATTTATTCTAGGACTGCATTCTGATTCCTTGCTCATTTTTGGTTGGTCTATTATGGATTTTTCTCTTAGTGATTTGCATGATGTTTCATGTTTTTTTATGGCAATTTATTTTAAAAATTATGTCAACACAACATGATTATTAAAATAAATGAAACAGAAGAATGAAATTCTAATGAAACAGTATTTAGGCTTCATTGTCCCCCTAATTTTGAATTTTTGATGATAAATTTTATACATCTTTGCATATTTCCTGGCTTGTAAAATACTAACATTATAATTTTTAATGGGGTCTCTCAAATAGCAGAAAGCAGATAGCAGACAGTACAGCTGTGTTTGATAGCAGACAGTACAGCTGTGTGTTGCAGCATCTGCTTTTCTTATCACATAGGTACTGACCTGAGGGGTCTATGCACAGAGACACACATGGTTACTTAAACCTCATGTCCTGTTTTCCTTATTAGTAATTTGCCTTTAATTTCCACCATGTAATAAAACAGATATTGAGAAATTATATATAAAGTCACAATATGAACTGTGGTTTATTATGTGGAAATACTCTGGTTTTCACAATTTTAAAATGTTTTAAAAATCAGAAACCCCTAATTATATTATAAAAACTTAAAATCAATCATTTCACAAATGCAGTAAGAACCATTTATGACATTTTCTTACATTGATGATTTAAAAAATTAGAAGTGATAAAGGCTGAATATGATCATAATTATTGGTTGACTTTTTGTTAAAACAACATACTCATCTGATACTCTAAGACTCAGTAGAAAGATTTAGAGTCTTTGTGGAGTGGTTTTTTTTTTTTTTTTCCAGTACTGGGGATTGAACTCAGGACCTTGCACTTGCCAGGCAAGCACTTATTCTACTGAACTACCTCCCTGGCCCTAGAAAAACTTGAGAAGGATTTTTCTTTTTGGCTGGCTCAAGCTGCCTTAAGGGTGAGTCTGGTGCAGCATGTGGAGCTGGGGATTGAGCTGCAGTCTCCTCCACCTGACTGAGTTTGCCCAAGCAACAACGGAGCTAACCCACAAGCCCCTAGTCTTTGTAATGCTATCACTTGTATAATTAAGCATTTTTAAAATAAGTACAAAATAATTGAATACTTCCATTAAGTAAGGACAACATATGAAATAAATGTGCTTGGTAGTTTCTGTTGTGCTCTTCCCCAATATGTTAAGTCATTAATAGAGAGATTCAAAGGCATATTATGTGCTGGCTTCTAGATGGACCACTAGATGCCTTTTCATGAAAAATCATTTTTTCTTTTTTAATGTACTATTAATATGAAAAGTATACAATCACAAATGAATAAGTGCAAAGCACTTCCAGCAAATGAAACAAAACACGCATACTCTTTCTTTAAAGTCAACTGTTAGTGAAACACAGTGCCTGCCTAAACTCTAAAATACTTCAGAATAACACTAATAACAAAATCAATCTTCTATCTGTAATTTCGTACAAAGTCCTTTACGCACCCCAGTTGCAATTTCCCCTATGGGTTCATTTCTGGCCTTGTTTTCACAGCCCTTTGATAATCAAATCACTAAACACCATTTACCCATCACCTGTGTGGGCATGAGAGCTGTCACTGGCTTACATGCTTTCTTGGTTAGCACTGATTTGATTCATGCCTTAGAATGTCAGGGCCTAACAGAGCCATTCTATTTCACCTTTCAGAGCCAGTTTCAATATCAACTTCTAATCAAGTAGGTAGTATTTAATATAGTTCTCCTCCAGCAAGCAATAATCCTTTACCCCAAGGTTTTCTATCTGATATTGAACAAAAGAATGCTGAGTCAGGTTTCTGAGTTTTTGTTTTGCTTTGCTTTGTTTTTCTTCCACTGCTGCCACTTTAACTTGGGTGAAAGAAAAGTTTTATAAGATGAAAAGCCCATGCTAGCCAAAAACAGGAATTTAAATAATATCTTAAGTATTTGTGTTATATTTTTAAATGTTATTGTTAAAGTAACAAGAATGTATTATCATTAATATAATCATTCAAGGTACTGACTAGATATTTATAAAATAATTCATTAGCATTCTATAAGTACTAAATAATCCAAAAACTTTCATAGGTTTAAATGCAAGTGAAGGAAAAGCATGTCATATTTTTTTTTAATCTCTAAACACTTTTTAACTTTTTGTTTTAGTGTTTCCTTAGCCATCAGGTGTTTGTTGTAAAAGAACTTAAGTAGGATAATCTCCACTTACAAATTTTGAAAAATATGTTATTGAAACTGTTCAAAGGTCTTACCACTTTTCTTCAACTTTCCCAAAATACTCATTCCCAGATGCATAGATTTTACTGTATTGTGACAAAATAAGGCTAACTTTAAAGGGATAAAATGACTACCGATGAAATCAAAATACAAAATCATTAGATTTTTATCTTTTTTATTTTTCAGAATTGCTATAGTTTATTTCTAAAATTTCAGCATGGAATTCACTTTAAATTATCTTTGCATATAAGATGTAAGGTTTGTCACTACATACTTATTGGGTATGATTTTCCCATTAGCCCAATGGTATTTGTTGAAGGGATTATACTTTATTTCTTTGAATTGTATTTCTTCTGAATTATTCTCTCATCAAAAACATGTTTGCATACCCATGAGTCTGATTTTTAGCTGTTCTATTTAGTACTACGCTGTCTTGATTTTAATAGCTTCAGATTATGCCTTTGAAATTAGGTTTTTATATACTCAATTTTTCTTTGTCATTGTGTTTTCCATAGATATTTAGCCTAGTCATCTAAACTTTAGAGTCAGTTTGTCATCAGTTACAAAAGAGCTTACTAGGTTTTTTATTAGATTTGCATTGTTTATAACTTAATTTGAATGGAATTAACATTTTAACATTTAATGAGACTCCCAGTCTATAAATGAAGTGTATCTCTCTATTGATTGAATTACATTAAATTCTATCCTAAATTCTATCCTAATTTTCCTCATAGAAATCCTGTGTATTTGAGATATCAAGACATTGCTAAAATACAGTACTTTTAGAAAAAAAATTTACAGTAGAACACATACCTCCCATGAAGACCCAAAAATATTGTGGGAAGCCATTAACTGATATCCATTTTATAATAGTGTCAGCCATTTTCTTAAGTTTCTATTCCCCTGCTGAGTTAAGTTTCTGGTCCTTCCTGCCTTGCCCATTCCCCGGGATATGCCCCAGGGGTGGGACCTTCCTCTGTTGCCTAGATAGCTGCTGATGTCAAGAGCCGAGACTTCCTCATTCCTACACTCCCTATATATACCCAGCACCTGCCCTGAATAAATGAGACTTGATTAGACTCTCCTCTTGTCTCCATTTCTCGCATCTCCTGTCCTTTGTCCCCTCCTCCATTCCCCGCTCCTCTCCCAGGTGACCTTCGTTGACTGACCCACTTGATGGGACAACATATAACATTTTTTTTTCCTGTGGTACTGGGCATTGAACCCAGGAACTTGTGCTTGCCAGGCAAGTGCTTATTCTACTGAGCTATCTCCCTAGCCCTACAACCCTTTATTTCAAGCACAGTTATCCAAAGTTTCTTTATTTTCTGTTTTCTTTTCTTTCTTTTTGCCACTTTCCAAAGTAGTCCTGGGAGTCCTCTTCCATGATCATCATTTGGAGGTGTGATAAATGTCTGTAAGTGTTGCTCTTCAGTGTCACCCAAAAGAAATGCCATCCTGCAAAAACAGGATGCTGTGTCTTCAGCCAACTATTCACTGCATTTGGCAGATGTGACTTACAACTCACTCCAAAACTCAAATTGACCATGACAGGAAGATGTTTTGAATCAACTCAAGATGCTGAGATATCCATGGTAGTTAAGTGGAAAACACTAAAAAAGAGCATTCCTGACTTCTACAGAAGATAGGAAGAATTATGAGGTAAGCATGTTTGAAGTGAGGAGGAGTATTTTGAGGAGAACCAATGCCAATGTGTATTTGCCTGTGAACACAATTTTATGTAGATGACTTTAAACACCCAGGCATCTATTTCTTGATCACTGACCTACAGTAACCTTCCTCCACACTTCAGTCATATACTGCCGGTGTTCTACACTCTAGAATTTGATATTGCCAGTGTTTGTCTCCATTTTTTAACATTTTAACTAACTTGTTATTGAATTTCAGTCCTAGGATCATTTAGACCAGTGTGAAGTCATATTGGATTCATATTTTCAATCATATTTTTACAGTTTCTCATGACCCTCATTTTGTTATCTTCCTTCACCTGCTGAAATTTCTTGGTAATTTCTACAGTATGCAGAAGGTTCTAGAGGTTATTAACCTATTCTGTAGGTTCTAGAATGCTAAAGAAGATAACTCGTTTCTCCTAGAAAAGATCAATCCCCATATCTTACAGCCTTAGCTCTACCACTAAGAAAAAAAAAAAAAAAAACCCTTTAATATCAGAGAATTGAGCCTAAGGATTTTACACATTGTTATATCTCTAGTACTTATAATTTTTTTGAGAAAGTCTCATTGCTTGCCTTACATATTTATCAACAATATCAGGTGCAATCTCATTGATTTTAAGGAACCACATTGTTTATTATTAATCCAATGTATTATCTTACTTCCCTAGACAAATATGTCTTGTGCAATTTCTATCCACTAAACTCTAGCACCAACTTCTAGCCCTTACCTTTAGTTGATGGTCTGAGAAGTAGGTGTAACCAGGAGACTTCCCAGGTTCCAGGCACCACGCCTGGTGGCCTCCTACACTGGAGCTCATATTCCTATCTTCCTTCCGTTATCGTGGATGCTTGCCTGTGCATCACATCCGCATTATCCCTTCTTAGCTAATTAAATAATTGGTTGTTGAGTAACTCTGTCCCAAATTACCAGATCGTCCCTCCAACATATCTTGTCCTCCAATAGAATTTCACACCTCTTATTTCTATTGTACTCATAAAGTGATACTAGTTTTTATTTTCTAATAAGTAAATGTCGGTGAATATTTGCTAAACTGATTTTTCATCCTCTCTTTACATTCTCTATTGAGTCTATATTGAAATAACATCTGCCTCCATCAAAGCCACAAAATGCAGTCGAGTCATGCGATTGTCCTTGCCATCTGTGCTCTCAGTACCATTGATGATGCGCTTCTCCTTGGCAGTCACCATCTCCTGAGTCATCAGCCACTATTTTGACTTCTACTCTTTACCTTTTGCTTAAAGACTATCATCTTATGAGTCTATAACCGCTGACCAATTCACTTACACAAAATTACATATGTATGTTAACTTTCACAAATAACATATGATAACTGTAAAAATGACACATTCATCCAATTTATGGATTTTTTTGTGTACAGTGTTTCTTACAGCATTCAATACACAACACAACATTACAATCTGGACAATAATATCTAGTTTCTTTTCCAAACATTTTTTGCAATTTTTTTTGAACAATGTACTTCTCACTGTCATGTTGGATTTTCCTCTGTTTCTATGGGTGCTATAATATTAATAAAACATCTTCCAACTAAATATAATGGTAAGGACGTCAATGTTAGATCTCATGGTTGGCATTTTGCTACCCTGTGTCTTTCAGTCATTTTTTAATTAGACCTAACCTGTGTTGTGAATAACTTTTTGAGCCCGCTTATTACGGCAAATTTGTTCCATATTGTTTAGTCGAGAAAGTGCTGAAATATTTTATAGGGATATTTTCTTGCTTTTTAATTGCAGTATAGCTCATAAACATTGGTCAGCATGGGCAGGGAGATAGCTTGGCTGTCTAAGTGCCTGCCTGGCAAGTGCAAGGACCCATCTTCAATCCCTAGCAACACATGCCGTGCCAGCCCCAGAGCCCTGAGTGCACTATGCCAGCCACTCAAACTGAGCGTGGTGGCACAAGGTAGTATTCCCAGAGTTGGGGAGGCAGAGATGAGGAGAATTACTAGGAGTATGAGCTGTGCAGTGAGACCCTGTAATAATAAATAAAATATTTAAAAAATAAAAAGATAAATATTGGTCAGTACTGTCAACACCACCCATAGAATTTTTATCATCATTGGCCACTATTGCTCATGCTTAGTTTTGTTTCTCCTTCCAAGTTTTATCATTCTGTATTATGAATAGCTGATTGTAAGGATACATCTTTTTTCTCTTTCCATTTCATCACACAGTCCTGTCTGATACGCTGGCATTTTTTTCCTTTTTCATTTTACAGATCTTCCGGCATTTTCTTCCTATTCAGTTTCAGTATCCCAAACATGTCCCTTTTTTATTGTGTACTTCTGAGTGCAGAAGAAGTATAAAATTATATAATGTCCTGATGATACAGATTATTTTTGCAAATACCTTAGACATGAAGTAGTACAAAGTAACCAGAACTTATGACTGGATTTCACTAGAATCAAACATTGAAAGTGAAAAACGTTCTAAATAAAAAAAAAAAAAAGCAATAAATAGTTAATATAAAACAAGCAGAAGTATGAGTGTATCCCATGGAAACAAGAGCTGACTGCTTGCAGCAGCACCCTCCAGAGGAAGGCTCAGTGTCAGACCCTAAACAAACACACTTCCTGAGTAAGCTCAGGGCAAACTGAAGTGGTTGAAGGCTGGCGCTTTTCTTTTGTTCTTTGTTTATGTTGATGAGGCTGATTGAGCCAAGCACCTTCACCCTGAGATAGATTTTGAACCATATTTACATTTTTGATTTTTATTTTTAGAGAAACTCACTAAGTTGCTGTTTGCACAAATTGGATTTGAACTTTCACTGACAAGATCTCAGGCATGTGTCATTCTTTCTGGCTTATGTGCTGGATCTTTAGAACGCAATCATTGAAAATTTTCATTTTTTTCTTTTTTTATTTCTAGCTAACATAGGACAAATATATAATCCTGACTCAGAGTGTGATATTTTCAATCATGTGTTCAATAACTACTAATCAAATCAGGACAATTACCATGCTCATCATATGAAATACATTATGTTAGGAACATTCAACCTCACTTTTCAAGTAATTTTGAAATATATAATAACCTATTTTTACTTATAGTCATTGTAGTATGCTATACATTACTAAAATTTATTTTCTTTTGAAACAGGGTCTTGCTCTTTCATGCTGGCCTTGAACACTCTTTGTAGTGCAGGGTGGCGTCCTACTTCTACTTCCTGAGAGCTCGGATTACGGGAATACAATCCCACTTGGATTTTCTTTATTTCTAGATGTATTTTAGTATCACTAACCAATCTTTTCTACTTTTTTACTCACTCTTCTACTCTTTCAAGCTGCTAGTAGTATTTTATTTTGTTTTTATGAGATCACATCTCTGAAATGTGAGATCTTTCTGTACCCTAACATTATGCCACATATACACATGTCTGTTACCACAAGTGACAGTTTTCTTCCTAAAGGATATATTATATTTAATTGACCATGTATGCCAGATATTCTTTATCCATTCATTCATCAATGAACAGCTAGTATGATTCCATATTGTGGCTGTTATATATAAGACTGCAATTAGCATAAGAATGCAGATTATTTTTAATACTGTTTTATTTTCCTCTGGTTATGTAGTCTGCTGGGATAGTAGTTATACAGCCTGCACCAGGACACTGGTCATATAGCCAGTAGTGCTATGTGGGATCTTGCAATTCTATCTTTAGCTTTTTCAAAAACTTCCACTGTTTTTCATAATAACTGTACTCATTTACGTTCTGACCACTAGTATACAAAAGTCTCCATTTCTCCATATCTTTGCCAACTTGTTTTTGATATTTTTGTGATAATTATTCTAAATGAGCAAAATGATATATTATTGTGAGTTTGATTTGCATTTTTTTCAAGAACAGGCAAGGCTGAGCATGTTTTTTTTTTCTTATAGTAGTTGAATATTTGCTTATATGGATAAATATTTATTCAGATCATTTTGTAATTTTTGATTGGATTGTTTGAATTTTGCTATTGAGTTTTGTGAATCTCTCAAGCATTAAGGATACTTATCTAGTGTTGGATGAGCAATCTGGAAATACGTTCTTCCATTCTGCAATTTGTCTCTTCATTCTGTTGATCGTCTCCTTTGCTGTACAAAGCATTTATCTTGAACACGGGTCCAGCGTCTATTTTGGATTTCATCGTGTTTGGAAACCTTCTGCAAAACCTCTTTGCGTATGTCAATGTCTTGAGATAGTTCTATGTTTCTAGCTAGTAAGTTCACAATTTCAAATCTTAAAGTTTTAGTCTAAGGTGAGTTGCTTTTCATATCTAAGTCACAAGAAGAGTTGAATTTAAGATGCATAGTTAGTCTAAGTTTTTTTTTTTTTTCAAAGAGTATAGTCTAATACTTCCCCCAAAAAAATTGGTGGAAGCAACAAAGGAGAAAACAAACAAAACAAAACTGAGAATATTGCATTTCACAATCTTTTGGAAGACACTCCATTCCACCTTGAGAACAGACTGGCATTTGCTTATTATCTTTACACTGTAATTGAAACTGTTAGCTCAACAAAGTAACAGTCTATTGGCAAAAGTGCCCTTCTCTAGAGGCTCCTTTTCTGCAATGAAAGCACTTTTCACCGGTGGAGACAAAAGCAGTATTTTTCGTTGTCAAAATGTCATAATGTGTAATGATAATAGTGATGTTTCTATGAGTGAACTACTCTACTATTTCAATTGTGTGAAACATTGAGTTCTAGTTCAATAAATTGTGCTCCTTGTCCAATTTTATGAAATACTAGATACATTATCCATGAGAGAAAAGACTGCTGAGATACTGATAATTTGATTTAAAACAGCATTGTACAGATCTAAAATTTTCATTATGTTCTTTCTTTCCATGGAACAATTCTCACGGAAGCTTAATCCTCAGTTTAAAAACTACAGTGCAGTATTTTCTTATATTCATATCTTACTAAAACCTCTATCCTAATAATTTTTGTTCTATATCATTTTGATATTTATCTCAATGTGTAAAATATATTTAATTCTTTAAATAGTTAATAATTCCTGGATATTACACATGCATAATTTCAACTAAATGTTATGATATATTACTAAGATTTTTTAAAACAGAATTGTGACTGATTTAACAATAGTACCAACTCAAATTTAAGCTGTTTTTATTGCAACATTATTTTCAGTATTGCTGGGTACAAGTCAAAATAGCAAGATTATATTTTGTCTGTACTTATCTTTCTTTTAAGATAAAATGGATCCTTTCAAATAACAAAATTATTGGTTTTATGGCATTTGTATTCACAGGAAACACACTTCAAACTCAAGAAATCCACTTATACTTGCATGTGTTGAAAAATAATAGTACAAGAATACAAGGTCTGTGAGCATTGTGTGTTTTTGAGAAAGCAAATAATATTGCTATACCATCAGAATATGACCCTCACTGTAATGGAGTTGACAGTTTACTTATCTCTTTACCATAACTCACACATAGGAAATCATCTACGCTAAACTTCAAAAGTTCAAGGATATAAGATGAATAGAAACACTTTTGTAAGAAATTTTCATACAACATATATAAAATGATTAAGTACTCATAATATTTGAAAGATATTTTATAGACTCTAAATTACATAATCTCATTTCCCTGGCTTAAAATTTTGTCATTCAGTGCTCGCTTTGGCAGCACATATACTAAAATTGGAACGATACAGAGAAGAAAATTTTGTCATTCAGTAACAGATTTTTATAGAAACTAATAACACAGGAGTGCAGCTATGTAGCAGTGATGTTCATTGAATTTATTAGCAGCAAAATCTTTAGATTTCTTTCGATCAATATTCATATCACTTGGCAAAGGAGAATAAGACCTTTGCTTCTGAAACAGGATGCTGAAAAAAATTATTTGAGTGGATATGTAGGTGACCAATTAATGCCAGACTTAAAGTCACACCATATATGGTTGTGACCCCTATAATATCTGTCAATGAAATTATTCATAAATGATTTTATTAAAAAGAATTTACTTTTCATACTGTATCGATAAGAATTTTCTATTCACACTGAAATACTGGTATGAAAAACAAAGGGAGCATGGTTAAGGAAACAATATCACTTAATTTGATAAAGTTTGAGAATTATTATTAAAATAAAAATCCTAGGACTGTTTACTTTTATCTAAATACCATTTAAAAAATAGAAGAGAACTTCATTTGATAACAGAAAGTGTTTTCCTGCTTGTATGAAGAAAATGAACATTTTCCGTTTTTTTTTATTTTCTTCATAATTTGGAACCAATAATATGCACTTAAAATTACCTCATTAATCATTATTTCAAAACAAACACCATACCCATCTTAATCATTCTAGGGCAGCTTTTGATTCTTATTGGATAACAAAAATTAAACATATTCCAAACTTTGCTGTTTTGTCACTACCAGAATGACTGTGTTATATCTTGTTTCTGTCCAGCAAATAACCACATGGTTTGTAAAATCAGACCTTCGTTAAATTTATAGACATACTATTCTAAAGTTTGATACAACTTTTTTTAAAAAAAATATAACTGATACCTTGAAATCTTTTGTCTTAGTAGTAAGTAGATGAATAAAAATTTAATTAGAAAATACTGAATCATTCTTACTGTATATGTTCATTTTCATCAAAAATTACTAGAGTCTACCTATTGGCTTCGACTTTTAGGGTTGTCCATGAATGCTCCCTCAAGCTCAACACAGAGTATATCTATTTCAATAAATTATTCGAAATAATTGATATGAGAGAAAACATAATTGGAAACTATGGTAAGCTGTGACTTGCAAGAAGTCTTCAAGGTGAAGTTCAACACAACAGTGTTGATCTTTTATACAAAACATCAATTCCCACAAAGACTACAGTTTTGACCACTGTGATGGTAGAATACACATAGAGCCCAAATTTTGCTATCAGCCATCTGAAGAGGATACAAATATTTGTATCAGAGCACAAGTGAATTTGACATCTCTATTTGTAAAGATTTTTCTTTTCAATTATAAAAATAATTTTACAAAGAGATTGTAGATATCTGTGTATGTGTTAACATCAAAAGTTTCATAAATGATAAAATATTGTAGGCCCAAATTAATAATTTAGTTTCAATCAACATGTCTTTTATTTTATTTTATTTTTTTATGGTACCAGGGATCAAACCCAGGACCTTGTGCTTGGTGGGCAAGCACTTATTCCACTGAGCTATTTCCCTGGCACCTCAACATGTATAAATAAAACTTCTTTTCCTGATTCATGACTGATTACCTCAAGCAAAAATATAGGTGATATTTTAACATGGATTATTTTCTCCTTATGTGTTTAGTCAAATACTTTTACCTATGGAATTTCTAATGAAATTTATGAAAACTTGGCTGACCTGAAAGTTAAAGATATTTATTACTTTATTTTAAATATTATTTCATGTAAATACTTAAATTGGCAGGGAATGTCTTTAAATTGCTGAAAAATATCAATACAAAGGGGGATCAAGATAGCTCAACAGACTAAGCACCTGCTTTGGCAAGCACAAGGACCAGGGTTTGATCCCCAGCACCACATGCCACTCCAGTCCTGGCCTCGGGGCACACTGACCCAAAGACCAACTCCAGACATGGTGGGGTACACCCATAATGCCAGGACTAGGGAGGCTCAAAACAGGAGGATCATTGTGTATCTGAGCTATGTAGTGAGTCCACACTTATATACACCAAATATATAAATGAAAAATAGGCAATGCAAGTGTGTACTTAGCATGCTATTCTTTCAGTTTTGACATGATTAATAGTGAAACTTTACTCAAAAAGTACACTTCATTAGGTACTTCCAGTTCTGTGGTTTTTAATTTTTTTTAAGATTATTCATTTATTTACTTATGTATTTATTTAGTCCAAGGTCTCACCGTGCAGCTCAGACTCATAGTGATCCTCCTGTCCCAGCTGCTCAGGGCTGGGATTATAGGCACGCACCACCATGCCCAGTTTTGTAGCCTGCATAGCATGACATGGGCAAGGTATGCAGTGCCAGGGATTGGACCCTGGTCCTTATGCTTGCCAGGCAGGCTTTTAAGATCCCTGAGCTATCTCTCCAGGCCCTGTATTTTTTAAACAAATAAAAACGATGTGCCATAAGCATTTTCAGAATCTGAATATGTTTTCAAAATAATTTCCTCAAAGCTGTGGAAATGTTCAGTAAGCACAGCAAGCCATGTGCTCCTAATGACAATGTAAAGGAGGTAATGAAGGAGCATCCCGCACCCTGAGTGCAGCTGGAAGAGTTCTCCCACGCAGTCCGACTCAGAGAAAAGTGACGCTTTTCTTCATGAATATTGTTAGGAACACAATCTTTATTTTAGAAAAAAAAAATAGGGCTGTGAGAAGGGAAGGGAGAATTAGAGAAAAGATCAACCAAAAGTGATTGGCAGTTTTAACAATAATATATAATTATAAAATTAAATTTAAATAAGCCTTGAAAAAATTCTAATTTTAACATGAGTCCTTCTTTTAGAAATGATTAAATATTATGTCAGAAAGTATGAAGGGTATAATATCCTAAATAAAGGTAATACAAATGTGTAATCACAATTGTGTTCTTTGTGAACACATATTTTTGTGGTATGCATGTCTGGCAAAACAAAACAAGTGAAAACCAAAGTGACAGAAAGTCTCCCTTATTGGTTTTCCATTTTACTTACCTGCAGTCATCCAAAGTATTATAATGACCATAAATTTATTAAAGTGCCTTTTTTTTTTAGAAATTCATTTCTTACTTTCATGAGGTTTCCTAGCTGATCTCCATAATGGTAGTACTAGCACACATTCACACCAACAAAGTTGAAAGCTTCCTTTTTCCCTGAAGTGTCACCAATACTTCTTATGTTTCATTCATTTTTTGTTTGTTTGTTTGTTGTTTTTTACAGAACTGGGGATTGAACTCAGGACCTTGTGCTTACCAGGCAAGTGCTTATTCTACTGAGCTATGTCTCCAGCCCTTTCATTCCTTTTCTAAAAAATTTAATGTAATTTTATTTTGAAGAGTACAAACAAAAGCAAGAACAAAAATCAAAAACAAAGACAGAAACAAGGTGACATATGTTACAGATTTTCAAAACAAGAATAGCTGATTAACAATGGTTGATATATTATCTATCTTTATCATCAAATTTGTTGCTCAGATTAACAAATATAGATATTGTTATGTAAGATTGTACATATGAATGCATATTACTACTTGCTTTCAAGAGACATTAAATTCTTTGTTAGTTTCTCTCTCTTATCTTACCTTTTTAAAATATTTATTTTAAAGAGAGTATAGTAATAATTGATATGACGTTAGAAATGGTAAACAATTAGAAAACCTAGATGACAGGCATTCAAGCATGGCTTTTGTATTATACACTGCTGTCCTCCATGTAGTTGCTTAGATAACAGATATCAGCATACAGAGTTAGTCTAATTGAAAATTCAACACATTAACTGCTATTTTCAAAAAAACTGATAGAAATTCTCAGTACAATCACCTCAGCCATTCTGTGTATATATACTTGCATGCTTTCCCCCTGTCTTTTTTTCTATCTTTTTTCCTTTATCTCTTTAAAGTGTCATTGTAAAGTATCATTTCTGCTACAATGGTAAACATCAGCAAATAATATTGCGATTATAAACACATGCATTTCATTCTTGATGTTCGGTGAGATTGATTTATTTTAATCAAAGTGCAATCTAGCAATTATTCTTAAACTATATTGCCAAAGGCCAATATTCTTTAATAAAAATGTTGTGGCTCCACTCTAGTTGTTGTATTTATGATACTTTTTACAAAATTGTTTATAGTTACACAACTGAAATCAATAAGTTTCATGCTCCTCATGTATGTTGGTTTATTTTTTTTCTCTAGAGAATGAAAGCATGATAAAGTTGAGAAATTCTTTTCTCCTCGCATGTAGGCAGTTGTGAGTGTCATTAATTTTAAAGGTTAGAGTAAAATATTATCTCTTTCAATTGTAAGCAACAACACTAATTATTGCCCCTTAACATTGAAGACCTCGTTCAAAACCTACCCCCCCAGAGCATATAATATCTTAAATTATTCTTAATGAACGGAAAAAATTCTAACATCTAGAAAATGTTTATTTCATTTAAATACATTTTTTCATGTTGTAGATATTTGTATATCGCTTTGGCTTTAATCCTTTCATCATTTCTTTCCAGAGACTCTGTATGTTTTGAAGAAACCAAGTTTTGTTTAGAATTGAGTTGCAGAAATAAGTGATAATTGGAGATCTTAAGCAAATCTTGGAAGATCTTTAAACACAAATCTCTCTCTAATAGTATAAACATTTGGAAGATAAATTCACTATCCAACAATTAATTCTCCAACTATAGCAAGGAGTATGGCACAGAGTAGATCATATAGTTGCTGCCAACTGGATATTAAATGTTTGCTTAAGGATTGGATCTTGAATTATATTCTATCTAATTTCTGACCTCAACTTTTAAATTATGACAAGGAACTAGCCTAATAGCATTTAACTTGATTGGTATTTTTAGCTTCAATGGAAATATTTACAATTTTTACAAGACTTTATACAAGCGAGGTTGTTTTGTTTAGGTTTTAATTTTTATACTCTTGGCAGTGAACGGCCTAAAAAGCGACAGTATCTTTGTTTTCTGCTAATTGTTACTGAGCTAATAAAAAAGAGTAGAGATATACTGTGTGCTGTTTGTAATTCTAACAGCTAGCGAGTTCACTGCTCAGTAGATGGTGTGGTCTGCTGTCGAGCGTTCTTTGAAGGTCCCATGTTGATGAAGACGCCACCTCATGCCATGGAACATCCTATCTCAGATTGCCCCTCCCTTCTTATATAAGTGGCAGCAATCCCATGGCATTGGGACTCTACCTTTACAGCCTCATGTAAACTTAATTACCTTCCACAGTACTAATGATGAATGCCACAGTTTAAATTTCCACTCTATTAATTCTTCAAAATGGAGATTACATCTCAACAGGGGTATTCTAGTGATCACTGAAACCATAGCAGAGACTCTTTTTTAAAAGGAATACAAAAACAATTAGAAGAACAAATGCAGAAACAAAGTAACATAGAACAATACAAGTGGTCCAGATTTTCAAAACAAGAATAGAAAATTAACAGTGGTTGTTATATTATGCATTGTTATCATCAAATATTTTGCTCAGCTTACCAGATACACATTGTAAGATTGATCAAACCATTAAACATTAATTGTTCCTTTCAATAAACTTTAACTTTTTAATTGTACTTTTTACTTTATTTTAAAGAGAGTATAATAATAATAAATAAGATAGTAGAAAGGGTACACACTTAAATTTATTTACTTATTTTTTAAAGATTTTGGTAGTACCAGGGACCAAACTCAGGACCTTCCACTTGCCAGGCAAGTACTTATTCCACTGAGCTATCTCTATGGCCCTCTACATGTAAATTTAAAAAAAAAAAAGAACTTTTATTTATTTATGTGGATCATGGTTTTTTTTGTTTGTTTGTTTGTTTGTTTGTTTGTTTGTTTGATTTTGGCAGAACAGGGGATTGAACTCAGGCCCTTGACCTTGCCAGGCAAGTGCTTATTCTACTGAGCTATGCAGCTTGGACTCATAGTGATCCGCCTGTCTCAGCCAGTGCTGGGATCACAGGCATGCACCACCACTCCTGTATTTGGTAGCAGGCATAGTATGCCTGGGTACATATTTCAAAGAACAAGAGGAAAGGTAAGTAACTATGGTATATTTCACATTGATATGCTCAGTGTACTTGCTCAGATTACAGATATTAGCATATACAGTTGGTCAAATTAAAACTTTTAAACTTTAATTGCTGCTTTTAAAAAATGGATAGAAATAAGTAATACAATCATTTCAGCTATCCTGTATATATACTTACACAATTTTTCATCCTTTTTTCCCATATCTTTTCTCCTTTTGCTCATTAGCAAAGACTTTTTTAAAAAAACAAGATCCTAGCACATATTACTATCACATTAACATATTTAATTATCATATTAAAGGTTTAAAATGTGCCTCTATTGTTCAGATGGTAGGATTGGCATTGGATACTAAGCCCAGTGGTGTTCTACCAATAAACTGCATCCTCAAACTTCTTTTATTTTTACCTAGATTTCTGTTCTCACTAATTTATTCAAGTGGGCTTTGAACTTGTAATCTGTTTGATGGATTTGCTGTCAGACAGAGGGTTATTTTAAAAAGACAATCTTAATTCTCCAAACCACTAAAATATGTTTAGTGGCTGAAATTACAGGTATGAGATACTACACTTGGCAAAATGTTCCTTTTGTAATGGATACAAGAAATATTCTCCAATCAAAAGAACAACAATAAAATGTTCAAATAGTATCTTAACTATTGTGATCACATGATTCTATCCATGTGAAACATACCTAAAATGAAAAAAAAAATTTATGGTAGAAGCCTGGAGATAAAGTTTTAAAAAGAGCCCAATGTCTAGACTAGGAATGGAAATTTCTACTTAGGGAAAAAAATGAATGAAGAAGAATATTTAAGTATATGAAACAAAGAATTAAAATTTTCTCTCTTATATAGCTCTGACTTTTTGTTAAACAGCAAAACATAGTTTACATTGGCTATTTGTTATTCTCCCTAAAGGATTAACACTTCCAGCTTCTTCCATTTCATATCATTTTTTTCTAGTTTTCAGAAAAATAACCTCAGATATATTTGTTCTAGCAGCAGAGTATGACTCTGGTCAGTGTATGCATTGACAACACTAAGCCAAGCAGCCACAAGGCCCAGTGTCTCATGGTACATAAGCACTCGTGCACTTGAATACATTGCTTGTAAATAAAACGATGACATTCAGTTGGTGAGAGCTCCTTCCAAAAATTGTAAAAGATCGATGAAAAACCTAATGCTATTCTTCCATGCTTTTGCTGCAAAAAATCTGATCTCACTAAGCAATAGTTTTTTTGATGTTCTTCAATCCCATAAAATAGCATCATGAAATGAGACATTGATATCTTTATTGTAGAAGGAGGAAAACAATTCAGGATGAACGTACTTGAAAAATTTGGGAATTAAGGTTGTCTTTTTAAAATGACCCTCTGTCTGACAGCAAATCCATAAAACTGATATTTTTGTGTCAATGTTGTAGCTTCTTGACCTTTAAATTCTAACATTAGCACACACAGGTCAATAAATCTTAGTAATGTCCTCAATTAAAGTCACTGCACCCTTATTATGCTTACAAGGGAACTGCCAGTTTGCTACAAAAGAAACGGAAGTGATTTGAAATCTTTTAATTTCTGTGACCATGGCCATGTTCTGTGCTGGCTACTTTTGGAAGTCAGAGTAATCAATTGAAGCAAGTCAGAAAACATGACTTTAAGTAAGATACAAATGCATGGGAAACGAAAAATCCAGAACATTGCCCGTGCCAGGACATTCAATGATAACTTTCTTTTCAGAATAAGAAGTGAATTAGCATACGATCATACCAATTATGTACATACTGATAAAGTAATTTTTTAAATATTCTTTCTAAAGTAAGTCCATTTAGCCAAAAAATTTACATTAATTAGCATTGTATTCAACTAGGGAGGAGAAAAACAAATAAACCAGTTTAGGAAATTTGTGGAATCCTTAAGTAAACATTATACAAATTAAGCATTAAATATAATATGATATGGGTTGTGTAAGAAATTTAAAAATGACTATGGAACCACAGACAAAGAAGGGCTTCAAAAGGTTGAAATTTCACAAGGAAAATAACTCAATTGAGAAACACAAACTATGAAATATTTAAGCAAGTAGAGATACTGTGTATAGAGTTTGAGAAGAGACACAAGCAAAAAATGTATTTCAAAATATGGTATGTTTCTTGGTAATTTTAAAGGAAATTAAATGGTGTGGAAAGGTAACTGAATCTTAATCTGGAAACAATAGAGTGGAATTTACATTTGTGTGCATGTATCTGTGTGTGTGTGTGTGTGTGTGTGTGTGTGTGTGTATGTATGTGTGTGTATTACTGGGAATTGAATCCAGGGCTCTCACATTGAAATGCTAAATTATCTACTTTGGCTAGAGTGTGCTATCCTCAATCTCTCAGAAGGCTGGAGTTATAAGCATATGCCACCTTGCCTGACTACATTATTCTGATGTTGATCCGCTGAATAGAAAATTATGTGCACAATTTATGATATAGACATTTAATAAGTAAGACTGAAATAAGTAATACTGAAGATGCGACTATTGTGAAAAAGAAACACAATCCACGTTAAGTGCTAAAAACATCTAATCTGAGTGATCCTCGGAGGACAGCACTGTGCAATGTAACATCACAGTTGAACATCTTTCATGTTGTTCTTTACAATATGTATTATTTTAATGTCTCATCTATTATTATTATACTCTCTTTAATTTTTATTTTATTAATTTTTTTTTTTCTTTGTGGAAGCAGAGATTGAACTCAGGCCCTTGCACTTGCCAGGGAAGCACTTATTCTACTGAGCCATCTCACTGGCCTAATACTCTCTTTAAATAAATTAAAAATAAAGACTAAAAAGGACAAGGAAAATAAAAAGATTTTGAGCCAAACATGCATGGTTCATATGAGTTCTTCCGTTAAACAGAAATGTGGTATCGCATACACTAAAAATGGCTTGTGTCTGTGGAGCATCATTTATTTTTCCTTCACATCTACCAAGCAAGATGATAATAAGAGCAGCACAGGTAAATGTCTTGCTCTTCTGCAGAAAGCATATGAGAGGTGAAAATAAAATCTTTCCAAAGGCCAGGGAATCTCATATTGGCTCATTGATATGTGATATACAGTCTCCAAAAGTCATTGCTTGGCTTAGCAATTCATACTTCCTTTGTCCTAAAAGTGGTAGCTCCAACATTGATAAATATAGAGTTACTGTCCTTCAGAGACAGAGTTACTGTTATCAACTTGAATCCAAACCTGAGAAAAGAACATCACCACAAAATAAAGGAATCTTGACTCATTTGAGTGAAAGAGCACTTCTGTGTATTAGATTCCACATTTCACAAATTATTTTCAGCTAATATTGCTGTAGATACCTCAACTTGTAGCCTCACTAAGCACTTGTTTTCAGTTTGGTTACTATATTTAGCACATACATGTTCATGGTACAATAATTTATCTGTATTTTCCAAGCCAAATCTTCTATTTCTCCTTTTAAAATTACCTGAAAGATTCCTTATCTTCCTCATAATATTTTGTAATGTTAAACAGAGATTTTGGAAATTATCTGAGGTTTACTATTTTTATCAATTAACTTATTCCAATCAAAACTAGTCTAGGACATTGGTCAATTCAATTTTTGATGAGTAAAATGTTTGATGAATTAAATTACAAATGCTCTTTAGTCTACAAAATGAATTAATATGTTAATATGAACTACCTCAAAAGTTAATTTATCATTTGAAAGTGCAAGAATGTGATTACAACTATTTTAGTCATGTAATATTTCACATAAGAAAGCACAGTGCATTTTACTTGAAAAATAAATATAGAAGAGATTTGCACATTAAGCTACTTGATTTGTGATTAGGCAAATCCAATCTCATTTAAACCTTCTTCATGATAATAAGGATACTTATGCTAGCTTGCTTTTAAAACATATACTTACATAACAAAATTCACATCACAGCCTTAGACTTTTCTTCAGATTCTTTGAAATCTAGAAAAAAGTTCACGTTCTTATGGAAATGCAAAGATTCTCTGCCTTGTATCATCTGCTGAGTACTGGGGATTCTTCCTCTTTCAGAAGCAGCTGTGAAATTTCAAACTACGTTGATTTGTTTCAGCAGAAATGCTCGATGGTATATCTATACATATTGAAATAGTTTCTTAAATTACAGCTAGCGTGAGTCTAAGTATTATAGTGTCATCTTCAGTTGAGTAGTACAATTCCAAGTTCAAAGATCATATTTCAATGGACTGCATTTCTTATGGTATAACTGTTTTTATCCATGCCACAAAAGAATGTTGAATTTAATTTTTAGTATGATTACAGTGAGAGGTAACACTGTGAGGGATATTTAGGTCATGACAACACTGCCCTTGTGGAAAGATTAATGATGTTGTAAAATAGGTTTCAAAGAGTCAGTTGTTTTCTTTTTTCCTCTTCTCGTATGAGTATGTTTCTTTTCTGCAGGGAAATTCAGTATTCTAGACATAGTAGTGAATGTGGACAAGGTTTGAGAATAGATAAACTGGAAAGATCCTTAATTTTGGGCTTCTTTACCTTCACATTTCTGAGAAATAAATGTTATGTTTTTAAATATACTACCTAGTTTGTAAAAATCAGTTATAGAAGTCAATGGTAAACCTCTGCTCTCAATAAATGATGAATATTATTAGGGTTTTCCACATTTTTCTTTGGGAAACCTCAAAAATTGTATTTATTAGAAATGTACGGAAGAATCTGATTTTCAATTCATGAGAAATTCTTTAGAGAGATTTTCAATACTAAAATAAATGTAAACAACATTGATTGATTGAATAAAAATATTTTAATAACACACATCCTTTGGTCAATGTTATTATTTGAGAATATCACTGTTAAGATGTTACAATACATACTGAATAGCACATTTTAAAAGTTATTGCTAATGAAAAATGTGAAGAAAGTCCTTAAAGTTTGATTCCTTGACTAAGAGTAAGTGTTAATTTTTTTTTTCTATCTCTCATGTCCTGTTTTACTTAAGGCACTTTACAGTGGCAAAATAGAATATTCCATTTTGTATAACATTGAAAGTGACAAACTGCCACACATACTACTGCATTGTTCCACAATACTGAAATGATTAGACTGTGTAAAATATTAAATAAATTTCTTATAACAAATAATTCCAATATAGCCTATACTGTATAGTAGGAAATACATTTTAATATATGGTGAACCTTTACCTTCACTTTTTAAAAATTATTTAGAATGCCATGTCAAGAAATTTTTCATTTGTGATTACATGAAGCTATGCTTAATAGACAATTATAAATTACTTAAATATAAATTATAAATTATAATGGTGCCTTTACTTCTCAATAACTAAAGCTAAAATTTCTTCATTTTCAGGAATCAATATTAAGGTAACTTGATGGAAAAGACCACTCATCTATTAACAGCTGGATAATGTCCAAGACAGTTCCACAATTGATTTGCTAGCAATGACTTCCCAAAGTAGTTTGATTGAATTGAAAGAAAGAAGAATTAAAATGAATGAAGGAAGAGGTGAACTATCTGTGTTTAATCTCCAGTTTCATCAGAAATCGATTAACTAGCTGACTTTGGGTCCAAAAGAATTAATTATCCTCGGCCTCTACTATAATTAACAACACTATGGCCATCTCCCAAAATATTCATTAAACAGTCAGGAACAATATGAAATTCAAATTAAAATTGGAGAAGAGATTAAATAGAAGTAGTCATCTCTAAAAAGAATCATACTACATCTGAGATGGAATCATTTGAGCAATACAAAATATGGAAATACATTTTGTGTTACATTTAATTATCATTAATTCCAGCACTGCAAGCTGGCAGCTATTTTAGGATCATTACAAGGATGAAAATGGGCTAGAATGTTAATATGAATCTATCCTCATTGGAATAATGGGAATATGCTTCAAAGTTAAAGGAAGTTTAAAAAATAGAAGTTTGGAGTTGTAGTGAATTTCTTAAATTCTCAATTAGAAGTTCACGTTGCATATACATCATGGATAATCTGTTGGTCAGAACACAGCAAACAAAAAACATTAACAAAATGCAGCATTTTCTTTCTCATAAAGGAATTTAAAAATTATGCCTTGATTTGTGGTTTTGTAAAACAATATTTTGGTTTGCAATTTAATGGATGTAAATGAAGTTTATGATTTAAAATGTATATGGTTTGCTGTATTTAGTGAAATATGATATAAGCATCCAAACTTCTGGAAAAGTAGTGTCAGTGTATTTTGTTAATTATACATTCTTATATTAATAGTAGATGTTATTTTCATTTCAATACCACCCTTCAGATATATTATTTCTTTTAATAATTATTTTAGCAGAGGGATGTGATACTTACATGTATATGAACTCAATAGCATTAGTTGGAAAAATGCCATAGCCCCTTATTAGAGAAATTTGTAGCTGAAATGTAAACTTTTAATGTATTAGAAGTTGATATCTTAAGGGCCAACCAAATAGCTCAACGGATTAAAGTGACTGCTTAGGCAGATGCAGTAGCTAGGTTCGACCACTGGTGTGTAAGGCTGGCCCCACCCCCAGGGCATGCTAAAATGGAGATTGAGCCTGGATGTGTTGGCACAAGCCTGTAATCCCAGCTCTTGGGAGGCTGAACACAGGCAAATCACTACGAGTCCGACCTACATAGTGAGACCCTGTAGACCCTGTCCTAAAATAAAAAAAAAGTACAGAAACAGAAGTTTCTGCATTAATACATTTTAAAATGATATGTTGTTTAGTCTGCTACACAGAGAATGAGTTTCAAATGCCCCAATTATCAGTATGACATTTCACAGATAAATATTTTAATAGAAGGCAGGTACACTGTTACTTTCTAACAGATTAAATAATTCTACTTAATCTTTCTATTTTTACCAAAGAAAAAGTTTATTTGAAAACTTTCTATTTTTTAAAAAAATAAATCATGTTCTCAATGCCATAAAGAAAGTTATGTTTGTGGTTTTAAAATTTACCTTTTAAAGCCTATCATTTGTATGAATGCTGTAAAAATGTTTTTGAGGGCTGGCCAGATAGCTCAGCAGAATAAGCCTCTGCTTATTCAAGCTTAGGGACCTGGGTTAGATCCCAGACTCCACATGCTCCACTGTGCCGGCCTGCCCCCTGGGCACCTGACCACCAAGACCTGGCATGGTGGCACACGCCTGTAATCCCAGAGCTGAGGTGGCCGAAAACAGGAGGATCACTGCGAGTCTGAGCTGTGTAGTGAGACTCTGTAACAGATACATAATAAAATAAAATAAACCTTTTGAAAGTATCTGACATCTTCACTCTTAAGTTTAGTGCATTTAGGAAGCATAAAGACATTATATTTTTAAAAGAAGAAAGGACAAAATCCTGCAATGAGTTCTATTAAAACTTAAATAATAATCTTACAAATGGTGGCAGATATGGTACCATTAGTCTACATAACTGATAAAAATGAATAAATGCAAATCATAGTTTCTTTAAGTAGGAATGTGGAAAGAACACAAATAGGAAAACATTTTTCTGTTCCTGGAATAGTCATGTATCCTGGTCAGTGCTGAGCTGCACAGAGCACACCTTCCAGGTAGGTGTCCCTGAGCAGGACAGAAAATGTATGAAATGTTTTTGAAACAGGATCTAAACTTCCAAATTTTCTTCCTCTTAACTACACACTTTCTAATTGTTCCTCAATAAGTATTCATTTGTTTTATTATTATGAGTGGAACTTCCCCCAAAACAATCTAAATTTAAATAATTTCCCAGAGAGATATGCAAAATATTTTTCTATACATATTTTTCATACACTTGAGCTAGATTTAATAGGGACCCAATTAGTGCCTCTAAGTATATGTAGTCTTCTTTAGAAAAACAAATGACAGTATACATACCACAGATATTTGAAATGAAGGCTGAGTATTTCCATTTCATTGTTCATGGCTAAAAGCATCTGCTGGCCCAAGCCAATGTTGTCCTGGACAATGTTATAGCTTAAATACAGAATTTGATTTTAATGCAAAGGCAAATGTATTATGCTGTTGAGTTAGCTGAAATTTGATTTTTTAAAAATTAGGCAGTTATACACTATCTACTTAAATCCTATAGCAGTTAAACTTGGAGAATACATAAAATATGTAGAAGAGCAATTCCTTTATATTATAGTTGTACTCGCTGGCACATTCATGCTCTGCTATACACTGGAACTTCAAACTTGGTTGCTTCAATACTCACGAGCTTTCCATGTGCAAAAGGTCAGTTCCTAGCAGGATGTACTTTCCACTGGATCTCCCCGTAAGCATGGTAACTGCGTGACAGTGGACATAATTTTGATGGAATAAATTAAGGAAAGATAGACTATAGAGCAGAAAAGCAAGTTAATATGTTCACTACTCTATGCAAAGGAAGCACAAATGCATGTAAGTATATGGTTAGAAATATGTTGAAATTCTAGAAAAAAGTGTCACCTGAGACGTTACTGTATTACTATTGGCCATATTTATGTCATATTTACAGATTATGCTTTATCTGATTAAGTTCTTTCATTGACTCCCAAATTTTAGCCCATAGGTAATTCTTAATTCCAAATGTTGTATATACCCAATTCATGGATATATACAACATTTATTTTAATAATTGGAAAAAATCTTCAAATTTTAAATTACCAAGTAAAATATTTAAAACAGTAGTGAGATAATCATCAAAATAATAGATAAAATGAAAATTTCTGTGAGCCTGGAGGCATGAGTACTAATATGAAGTTGTCCAAATTGTGGGAAATGAATAGGATATCCAAATATCAGCACCAGAACAGCAATTAATTGTGTTGGGAAAACAGATGTCAGAAACTGAATGACAAGGTAGTAAAAAGGTGTAAGATTTTGAAAACCCAGAGAAGCAGAAAACCGGTCGAAAGAAATCCATAGCTAACCTTAGCGTCTCTGGGTCAAGTGCATTTCATGTGTTGAAGTCACCACACGTCTCCTCACAGAAGGGTGATCCATGCACGCCACTTCCCAGTCCCCAAGTGAGCCACCACGTTGTCGGTAGAGCACAAACACCATTAGTTTTCAGGGTCAGCAACTCTCCTCAAAGTTCTCTCAACTTCTTGTGTAAACTCAGCATATAATGAAATGCCTTCCAAAATATTTTCTGAATTCAAACCATTCATTCTTCTGGAAAAAGACAGAGTAGATATTGTACTATAAAGGTAACAAAAGAAACAACAAATAACAGAAAAAAGCTTTTTGTCTGACCCTTCCTGTGGATATATCTCTGCCTTCCCCCCACACATAAAAATGACTATTTGAACAGTTTTGAGATCTTTTTTGTCATCACTATATGACCCCTGTGTTTGAATATTTATTTTTTCATATATTTTGCCAATGATTCTTCATATCTTTTGTATAATAAATGTTTCCATTCTCTAAGAAAAAAAAATGAAGAAATAAAAAATGTTCTGCTTACATAAATAAGAGAATCTTGAACTTTTTGAAGTATAGCAGATATTCTTGATACAACAGATAATAAGTAAAAGTTTATCCTAAACATTAAAGTGTAAACACTGCCACCTATTTCACTATTATAAAAATGAGTAATTAATAAATATCTTATGAAGAACTTCAATTTTATATTTATTTTAAAGTCTTTAGCCCGACAATATGCTCTTTCTCTGCTAGGAATTCCCCCAGGTACTTTGTGGCCTCGAGCCCCATGTGTTCTTCAATGTCCCTCGGCAAGTGCAGTTGCTCAGACAGTTCCTGTCCTGATCAGCTCTCCTTGTGGTGGGATAGTGGCCGCGAATACTGCAGGACATCCTGTTGCTGCAGCTCCACAGTGCTTCCTGATAACTAGACTGGGATAATGAGTGATGAGGAAGGAGCTCAGGAAGACAACCTGCTACTGTGGTCACCACACTGGGAAACGCTTCATGAGTCAGTAGTGTGTAGGAATACGGATGTTGACTACGATCACTTATAGAAGGGATTGTTGGTCAGGGTTTCTCCACTGTGAAATGTGTGTTCTGTTTTTCCCCTTTCCAAAGAGAGAAAGAACAATACAAGAAGTGGAAAATTATGCTACTTCTACTTGAGGAAAGAAAACCTAGAGACTTCTGTAGTTCTTCTAAAAGATTTGTCCATTAATCCAAATCTATTAATTTTTTCAATGAGCCATACTTACAGTATGAACTCATAGATATATATTTAATATTTTATGTTAAAAGCCATAAAATAATTCATTTTCAAATAAAAAAATTCAGTTCTTGCCTTTAAGAGTACTTTCAATTTGTTGCTATGAAGCTTCTTTCTGTTAGCACTTTTGCAGAAGATTCTATAGCCCCTCATTTGTGTGTCTTTATGGGGTCTAAGAAACAACAATTTCATTAAGTGCCATATTCATAAAACATTCTTTCATTTTAGCTGTAGTGTAAAATATGTATTGAGTCAAAAAATAGTCTTCTACTTTATTTTCTTTTTGCACAAAGGATACCATTATTAAGTTTAGGCTAGTCTTGAACTTTCTGCATAGCCCACGATAGCCTCAAATTCACAGATATCCTCTTGCTTCAGCCTCTTGAGTGTTACAATTACAGGAGTACACCACCTTGTGCAGAAGTTCTTCCATTTTAACAGTGGATGTTTTTCCTATGGACTGATTCCTGAGCATGTTTCTTATAATTATTTCTGTTTTCCATGTAACTACAGGCTGATGAGCTTGAGACCAATTTCATAACAGTTTCTCACACAGTATGCTTTGTGTATGATAGAGCTATTTATCTAGCTCCTCAGTTATGACATTTTCCTTTACAACAGAACATTTATTTTTCCAAAGTTCAATTGATTTTGTACACCTCACAAGTCTCAGTGGCACAGACCTTCAGGCTTACTCTAGTTCATATACTTTTTCATTTTGTCTGTTTTGAAAGAAAGTATATTAAGAGCTTGCCTCCTACCAGGAAATGGACACTTGCTGATCCTTAAATATGTACTTCTACATTTTATTTTTATAGTTTAATATTTACAAATTATACTTTTTGATTTGATTTTATAAATATTAAACTATAGAAATAAATTTCTCACCAACCTATCAGAAATACATTTCCTGTGCTCTGACTTTAAAATGTATTTTCTGTGTTACTGTAGTCCTTACATTTGGATTTCAAAACTTAGTATGACAGCCAAATTCCCAGGAAATATTTTGTCAAATTTTTCATAAACCTATGAATATATTATACTACATCACAGATATTATACTCATCAGTTTACTTCCCTGAAGATAGAAAGTTGGAATATTGAGTTCAGAGTCTTGACAGACGTAGGTAAGTACCATCCAGAAAGGAACAAAATAAAAGAACTTCATTTAATAAGATTTACAAGGACCAGAAAGATAGTGCAGTGGTTTAAAGTGCCTGATTAGGCAAACTTAGGCAAAGGGCAAGGACTGCGGTTCAATCCCCAGCACCACATCCTATGCCAGCCCCACCTGGGCTGAGCTGGCCACAAAAAAAAAAAAAAAAAAAAAAAAAAGACTGATAGGTAGTTCTTTATTGAAAAGGTACAAATTAGTAGTGTCATGAAGAATGACTATGAAAAAAAATATATAGATTTTGTCACATCTGAAATTTTAAAGAACAGAAAGATTATATTTGTGAGACAAGAGAAATAAATGCTTTTATGGAAAAATCTTGAAAATATATGAAGTCATGATAGTTATATTATATAAAGAGCATAACATTTTTGCTTATGGAGATAGAGATATATTCTTTATTTCGAAACTAAGTCAATGACGACAACAGGGTAATACAATGCAATAAAATATGGGAAGAGAATTTGTACTTCACTTTTGAGCTTTCAGAATAGGATGAGTTACATCAACTAACATATAAATTTCATTGCAGATTAATTTCAATTATTTGTGTCACAACAATAACCTTTAAATTATTTCGTATTATACTTATTAAAATTAAAAGCTGCCTCTGTCCACATAATAAAAGTTTAATTTTGTCTAATATTTTCTATCACTTGATAAGAAAAATTGTTCTGAATCTTTAAAATAGACACATAATTTCTGCAAGATTTGAAGTTTAGCAAACAATGAAGAGTAGTGCTATTGGATGATGTGAGAAATTTTGGAATTTCAAAAGCGTAATAATACCATAGTTATCCTAATTCAAGCTTTGTCACTCATTGAATGTCAATCAGTGTAGTCTGTTCCCACATAAAGGTCAAAGTGCTATTCACTAAATTTTGATAATTTTCTATTTTTTGTAACTGATTACCTTGATAGCAAATAACAAGTTCAAACTGCACAAAAGTAAACAAACCAATATTTCTTAATATTTTGTATTAATTATAAATCTTATGAACCATCTGAAAATTTCTGAGTAGACTTTGCCATTTAAACAAGTACAAAAATTATAGTTCTAAAGAAATAATTAAGGAAGATATGCACGAAAATAAGTTACACAATGGAAATAAAAAGAATAATTGAAAATAAAAATAAAGTATTGTATCTCTTTTCAGTCTACAAACATACCTGAGATCAGAAAGAGTGACATCGGAATTACAGGGCAGTGAACTTCATTATGGCAGAGGGTAAAGTGATCTATGTCAATATTTTCAGTTTAACTCCATGTGATATACTCTATTTTCAAAAATGCAAAGTCACATTTTCATGTGATTTCATGAGCAATTATAATTGTTTAGAATTTGAATATTCATTCCTAAATTTAGCCTATGTCAATTCTTATAGAACTAAAAGTGCTAAAAATAGTATACAATATTTAATCAACTCAAAGAAAAAAGGACAGAAATAGTAGTGGCTTAAACATCAAAGAAAAACCTTATGTAGTAACATACTTACGTTACGTTTCAGGTCAAATATAGCAGTGGGAAATTAAGTGTTTCATTTTTTTGAATCTTAGTAAATATTACACAGCCCGCTGCCTGATTTGGTAATTTCCTGTGTTTACAAAACACGTGGATATTTTTCACAGCTTGTTTGAACTTCAGTAAAACAGAAATAAATACTAAAGATATCTATCTTGTGAGCTTGCTAGTAAGTGGCATAATTCATTTAAAAAAACACTTGGCACATAGTCTATGGCTTAAGAGACAAAATATTAAATATATTAGTATGGGTATTACATATTTGATATATTTACTTTCATACAAAAACAGAAAGTAAAAATAGATGTATAATTTGATCCAAAGATCTGTTTTCTTAAGCAAATAATGATTGAGAGGCATATAAATCATTAATCTACTGGCTAATATAGTTGACAAAGCTTATGGGAAGCTGTGAATGGTTGTGTAGCAAGGAAAATGGGTATGATTTTGAAAAGATAGTTTATCATTTCAAAAAAGGATAAATCAAACTTTGTTTTTAACAAAGATTTTCCTTGAAAACATCTTCAGTGCATTTCTATAAAGAATGAAAGCCTGCATTAGGGACAGTTTGTAACCACTGGTACTGAGTCCTCTCCTTAATTTTTCATTATAAATTGATGCTAACAGAAGTTATGAAAGCTTAGGAGGAGGAAATATATCTAAAAACAGTGATAGTATGCTACAATAAAAAATAACACTATGAAATTCAGATGTTGTTATGTAAGTTAATATTATATGACTTTCTCATATTCATATATTAATTGATGAATGGATTTTCTAACATTAGGATCTATAAAGTAATCATATTTAAAAACTAACAAAACAATATTTTGTTAAAATATTTAATAGTATGTTTTCATTAAGAAAGAATAACCTTTATTCACAGTAAAGATTGACATTGTTATAAACTTTAAAATTCTGAGAACTTTAATTACCTCTATTCTGTATATTATAATATGTTAAGTTGAAAATATTATTTTATAGGCCAAGTAGAAAGCTCTGAAGCTTCTTCCTTTGTATTCCAGATATTAAATGAAAAAATCAAATTTTCTAGACAGAACACCATGAATCAGTGTCACCCTGAAGACCTATTGGGAGACAATGCTCATTCATATCTATTCCCCAAACTTGGTACCAACTGACATAATATATGAAAATCATTTCCCGTAGGGCTCAGGTCACGGTAAAACCCTGTATACAAGTGTAACTCATACGTTAAATTCCAGCAAAATGTTGACTATATTTATAATATCAGTGTGTGCTTCACAAAAGTAAACATAGGCTCAGAGCTGACCATTCATTGTCTCTCCTCGTAAAACAACCAAGAAGCAGCTCCAAGGGAGATTAGCTTTTGTACAATACATGTCAGATAATTTTTCTCAGATAAAATTAACATAGCTGCAGATATAGACTACGTAACAATTTCCTTACCTTTACCCTCTGAAGATTTTTTCAGGGTTTAAGTTTTAAATGGGAAAATCTTTTTACTTGAAACACAAAAACCCATTCAGTAGTAAATTCAGACTAAGTTCAGTACCTCCAGGAAGATTTCAATGCACATCACTACATATCAGAAGGGCCCATGTCCTGATTATATTCCTTTTTTATTTGATATTTTAGTAAAGGTCTACAGGGTATACGGGGTCTCACTGCGTAGATCGAACTAGTAGTGATCCGTCTGTGTTCAGCTTCCCAAGAGCTGGGATTATAGGTATGTGTCACCACGCTCAGTCTCAATCTCAGTCACAGCATGCCCCATGGGCAAGGCTGTCACAGCAGGCCCAGGAATCAAAACCCCAGCCGCTGCATCTGCCTAAGCAGGTGCTTTAATCTGCGGAACTATTTGTCCAGCCCCTGATTATATTCTTATCTATGTTCTTAAGGAGAATGATCCATCATTTCCATTCTTTTCTATGCCTTCTAAATTTCCTGCATTTGCAGAAACACCTCTCCCTGTCTTGGTGGCTTACATATTGGGATGATCCTGAACGTCTTGCCAGGCGCTTCTCCGGTTCATGCTCCTGTATTTTCATCACTAAAGTTGTGAGACAGATCACATGAGTATCTAACCCTTCTCACTTCCAAGAATAGACAGAAGAGAATGTAACTTGGTGGACAGCTATACCTGTGGCTGTTCTGGATGTCTCCTACCTACTCCAGGGGATTTCTGCCCTGACCACAGTTGACTCGAATTAGTAAGAAGCACCAACTTCAAATTTGGACTATTCCCAAATGATTCTGTCCTGCTGCTCTGTATATAAAGAGTTCTCCATTCAATGTTATTCTAGGAGACTTAGGTTGGCCCCTCTAGGTACGCATCCCTGTGTCACAGCACAGTGGTAATCTAGTGAAGCCTCCCACTGGTGATCTTGTTAATTTTCTCGGGATTTACTTCTCACAGAGTGTGAGACTAGAAATCTCCTTGGGATTAGCATGCTCATTAACATAAGAAAAATGTTCATTTTTAATTTTCTGTAAACATTAGTGGGTACCAGACTGAAGAGAAGAAGAGATTTATGACAGAAATCAATAAAAAGCAGCAGAGATCAGTGCCACGGAGCATCAGAGAATGAGATAACAGGCATCCACTGTATCCACTGGCCACAGCAACCAGTAGCGATAGAGACCATCACAGGCCAGCAGCATCAACTGGCAACAACTTGCATGAATTGGTATCAGCTACTGGCAATATTAGTTACAAGGTTAGTGGCTACAGGTATCCAGTAACTGCTATTAAAAGGAAGTTATTGTTGTCATCTGCTCAAATAAGCTGCCTAGAAATAAATCTAGAAAATAACAAAAGTTTAACCTTGGCTGCTGTGGAATTTAGAAAGGATAGGAAAAGCTGTTGAACAGCTCCACATAACAGCAAATACTTAACACTGACTGCTAAGGAGTTGAAAACCATTGGCTCTTAAGGCCTGGAGCTGCTAATAGGATTTCACATTGCCTGTTTGTGATTTCCGTCCTCATCCAGGAGAAGAATCATCTACTGATTGGCAGCAGGTGGGCAAGTCACAGCACTAGACAGAAACACTGAAACGTCGCTAGGATCTGGAGGCAGATGTATTAATATCAATGGGTTCCGATTGGGATTAATTCCCAAAATATTAGACCCTGAAGGCTCTGGAGGGATGTTTTTATGGGTTTGCAAAGAAGAAACACAGAGGCAGAATGGCTTGCCAACTGAAGATTGCTTCTTACAATGTGTGTCAGTGACCAGCTCTTCTCGGGAAACAGAAGAGACAGAAACTGTACCAGGAACTGAAGTACACTGGAGGTTATCTAGGCAGCTACTAGAGACCTAAGTGTGCTGACTGGGAGGGTCCTCTTCTGCTACAAAGTTAACAGCAAGACAAAACTAAACAAAAAGGAGCATATAAATGAAGGACCATTTTGTAGCAATAATACACACACACACACACACACACACACACAAAATAGGATAGATATATAACTACTTTCTCTTAATTCAATGAGAAGAAAGATTTGTACTAATAATTTTTGGACTGGATAGCATGTCTGTACCTTGTACTATGAATAACTACTATGAAGACAACAATATGCAATGTATTAATCATTGTAACCAAAAGATTGGTACCTAGACGTGGATCACTGTTATAACCTAAATTTAGCAGAAATACAATTTCTGTGCATATATAGCAAAATGAGATCAAGTAAATGGAATGCTGAAAGATGAGCACATCGTTATTACAAACAATTGGGAAAAATGACATTTGAAAAAAAAATTAGCCAGTAGTGTGTGTATTTGTGTGTGTGTATGTATGTGTCTTATGTATTCTGTTCAAGGCATCACTATGCAGCTCAGACTCATAGTGATCCTTCTATTTTTAGCCTTCCCAGTGTTAGGATTACAAGCGTGCAGCACCATGCCCAGTCTTGGTGGCTGGCTCAGCACTCCTGGGCACGGGGCTGGCGTGGCTTGTGCTGGGGATTGAACACTCGTCCCTGTGTTTGCCTAAGCAGGTGCTTAGCTGTCTAAACTCTCTCAGCCCTCCACTATTCTTTTGAATAAAAGTAACTTAGGCAGACTTTTAAGGGGTAAGCACCTGTGGCTTATTCTTAAACACAAATGTGAATGATGAGGAAAGCCAGCCATTCAAAGCCTGTGAGGCAGCTCTGCAGCTATACTGAAGCAAGTGAACCTTTAGTTAATTAAAAGATTCATTAGCAATAATAGTGGATATTCCCATAAGCCACTGACATTTAAGATGGCTTTCATTCAGCAAAAGTTAAACCCTGTGGAGCAAGACAGTTGAACTTATTCCAAATTCTGTATCGTTGGTCTTTGAATGATGTTTCACTTTTAAAATCACTATAGTCTAGGTATATAATAAATTTGGGGTATCTTTGGGAATAGTCCTTACAATTGTGGCAGAAAGTTATGGAAGGATACTTAAAATGTAAGGATGAATTCCGATAAAGGGCCTCAACGATATGTGAAGGTCATTTTCTCAGAAAAAGAATTACAGATTTTGGGGCAAAGAAAAAGTGGAAAGAGAAAATCAAAGCGGGACTGCTAGAGAAAGTGAGGCTAGAAAAGTGCAGAAGAGTGAGAATTAACTATGAATGTGTGAAAGAACATAACCACTAGCCATGTTCTCCGTTATTAGATAAAAATTATTTTGATATAAGAATTGGGGTATGTTAAATTTTGTAAGCGTTAGATTTTTGTAAAATAATATGCCTAATTATCTAAAGGAAAAATTGTCCTCCATTTAAATTGAAAACTATGTTTATAGTCTATATAAATATCAAAACAAAACAAATAAAAGAATGGTCCTGCTAGAGCAGAGTGATACCCAGTGGGTTATTTTTTTTTTTTGTTTCGATAATTTGTATTTTATTCCAATGTGTTGTGCTTCATAATTACACAGTTCCTACCTGGTAGGAAATTTCTGTGTCTATTTCTTTGTCTGTTTGTCTCTGTGTCTCTGTCTCTGTCTCTGTCTCTCTTTCTATCTAACTCTCTCCTTCCTGCCCTCCCTAAAACAGAGAAGATGTATTTTTAAAGTATTGAGTTTAACCACTGGCATGTAGCCTCACAGGCTTTTTTAGAGCAGTCTAAATGATTCATTATGGATCTGTTACCAGTATCTTGCTTTCTGTGGGCTGCGATGCTTTCCAATAAAGTTTAAAAATAAATAAATAACAAGGAAACTTTTAAAAATGCATTGGCCTATTGCTCTGGGGTTTGGAGTAATCATAGCAAAAATGCTTTGTTGGCTGATTTCAGGTTATGGACTGGGCGCTTTTCTCCAAGCACAGTCATAAAATTGCTTTGCCATTTTTTCAATTACAATAAAACTTGTCAAAGAGTCATGCTCAAAAGTGAGTCATTAGCTGAAGTCAGCTCTTTTATTTATATGTAGTACACCCACAGTACCTCTAGAACTGAATATTCCAACCGAGTTGTAAGCATCTGGACAATTATCTATTACCCTAATGCCACATAAAGCTTTAATATTTTCATTCACCTGCTCCTGATATAATCTATTTAGATAATTCTAAAAGAGGAAATACTAATCACCTTCAATCACAGATGCTATTCTAGGGAAAGTATCCACGATGTTACAAATTGCCATAAGATCTAAAGAAGAGCGTAAAATGTAAGCATATGTCAGTACAATAACACTGTCTTTATTCAAGCACTTAAAAGATTTTTTTATTGGCTCAGAGCAATAAAGTAGGGTTTGTGCCACTATACTAAATAGTATAAAGGATTTCTAGGGAAAATTAGAGGCTGGGGACACAGCTCCATGGCATAGCACCTGCCTGGCAAGGGCAAGGTTCTGCATTTGATTCCTGGTACCAAAAAAGTAAAAAGAAAAAAAAAAAGAGAATAGAGTAATAAATATGAGTATACACTTCACTTGTCCTTAAATGCTAGAGTTAAGGACAAAAATACTGACATTTCTGACCTGCAGCATTTTTAGCATAAAGTAATAATGGAAAACAGGAATGACTAGTGCTAAGAAAAACAGCCTCTACAGAGAAAGGAAAACACTGATGATATTCCACTGATAGGGTTAAATGATACAGGGGACAGTGGCACACAAATTACATGATTTCTGCAGTAAAAGAAAACTCAGGAGATCCACTGAACCATGTCTTTGTGTATTTTGGTGTATAGATGAATGGCATTGCATGCCTTCTGCTGCCCCACGAATTTCGTAGGCTCTCAACTCCCAGATGAGGGAAGAGATTTAATACTCAGTCTCTATACTGAATAGACATGAAGGCAAAAGAGTGTGTTTTATTGCACCTTCATTAATATGTGGCCTGTAATTAAATGAAAGCAAGACAATTCTAAAGATTGAAAATATGTAAGTTCAAATGCCAGATCAAGTAAGCTATATATTCATTGTGATGTTTCATTATGTTTGCCATTTTTCTGTACACAACAAACTGTGCATGGCCCATACAAGGAAAATAGCATTGTAGTTTAGAGAAAAGTCTAGGGCATTTGAAACAATGTAAACAAAGTGAAGAACGCCAGCCATAGTTAGAATATGTAGTTTATTCTCTATCAATCAAAAAAGCCTACTCAGTGTGTAGCACTGTATCATCAAATGGCAGTAACATGGAAAGTACTTTCTTACTCTCCAGAAAAATAGCACCCCACAATAGTTAATTACTTTCCTGGGTT
>NW_004524673.1:2611739-2677936 GCF_000260255.1 Octodon degus
CGAGAAAGTATATTATATATACTCAAACAAGTATTTAACCTAATTATTATAAATTAATTATTCATTTCTCTTTATTTCACATTACAACCAATTCACTGAAAGTATTTTCTTCTACTACCAAAATATATCCTATTTCAAATATTTTGCAATTGTATGTCTAACAGTGTGAAATGAGTCCTTCAGTTAAGTATTTTAAAGAAATCTATTACTAATCTGAATAATTGTTATAGTCAGGGTCTGCAAGGGAATAGATTTAAAACCGAGCACATAATCTATAGGATACTTTTATAATTTTCAATCAAGAAGTCAAAACAGAGGAGTGAAATAGATCTGTCCACATGCTAGAAACCCAGAGAATCCAGTTGAAGGCCTGGATCCCAGGGCAGTATCCTCCTCAACTTCAACTGATAATGCAGAGCCCTTCGCAATGTCCTCCAAGTGTCCATCACGAGGCCTAGAACCCACCCCAGTGTCTCAGACTGGGCTGAATCAAAGATTTGTTCTGGAAAGACCCAAGGATCAGGAGTGGAAACTAAAATTTCTGCACCAGCATGGTGAAGAATCTGTGCCAGTGGATTGAGGGACCTGCACTGGAGCGAGAAAGTGAGGCTCACGGTACAGATCAGAGATCCCTTGAAGAGAACAATTGCTATTCTCAAAAACAACAAGGACCTGAGCTCATCTGATGAGTATCAGATTGAAACATTAATTTAAACATTAATTTTAACATGTCTTAATTGAAACATTATCTGCTTTTAAATGATTCTTTTAAGACATGATCCTATAAAAAACTTTATTTTTCATGACACTACTCTGTTTTATTATGGTGCAGGGCATGCATGACTGCAGGAAGGAGTATTTACTTCTTTTCTGACCCAGATGCAGTTAACTGAAAAAAAAAAAAAAAAAAAAAAAAAAGTATTTACCATGCTTCCTTAATGCATTTGGAAGAGAATATCTAATTTTACTTTTGTGAATACTATCATGGAACTCCGTACTCCTGGGTCAGAAAAAAAGTTGTTTTTTTTTTTTTTTTCACAAAAGCACTATGAGTTTTGTCTTCAATCTCTTTCTTATATCTCCACATAACCCCTCCTCAGGATTTCATGGGTCCTAGGTGACAGCTCTATAAGTCTGGGTCTGCATCACACCGGGTACAGAAAGTCCAGGGTTTTCACTGTGAACCATTTAGTAAAACACAATCTTTTTACACTCTCAGCAAAACAATGAGAAATATCTTGAGCAGCAGAGAGGGCCTGCTTCTTGGCATTCTCAGCAGGGAAGTTCAGAGACATCCAAGTCTCATAATACATTATCTCTCCCAGAAGGACATCAAGGACATCTGTTGGCTTGACAAGATCACGAGTGAATTTGAATTTTATCATGGGTATGCCATTCTAATAATTTGGTAAGTGGCTGGGATCAAATATATTTGATAAATCTCATATAACATTTTACTAAAGCTACCACTAAAAGTACTAAAAAATAAACAGACCGAATCTTGTCAAAGGATAACAAACAGTAACACTGAGCTCAATATTTTCCCAGTCCATAAGTTCAAGACACAGGAAACTACTGAAAAGTACATTTTAGTATTGGAGAATAATAAAGTTGTTGAATGTAGTATAAGATAACAGTACTCATCTTTAATGATACATGCAGGGCAGTTTAGGCTAGTGTGATAGCATATGGAATCAATGTTAAAAATTATGGGAAGTGGGGGCTTATGGGTCAGCTCAGTTATAAGTGCCTGCTGGGGCAAACCCAATCAGGCACAGGGAACAGTGGTTGAATCCCCATGTTCCCGTGCCTTATCAGACTTGCCCTTAAGGCAGCCTTAGCCAATCAAAAAAAAAAAAATCCTTCTCAACTTTTAGGGTCAGAGAGATAGCTCAGTGGAATAAGTGCTTGCCTGGCAAACGCAAGGTACTGAGCTTGAGCCCTGGTACCAGAAATAAAAATTGGGAAGTAATAGATAACTTCCCAAGCAACATCTATGCCCATGGGTGACATATCTAATGACTCATCTAGTCCACTATATATTATTGTATAACGTGATGGGCAATAGGACATGTTGGTACAGAATTTGTTATTTAAACTTGATTTAGTTCTCCAAACGTTAAGTATCAAAGCATATTTCCAACACAATAGCCATGTAAGACATAACCTATAGGTATTTATCCAATAAAGAAGTATAAGAATTTGTATTAGTTGCATTTAAACAAAGTTGTACTGGACTGTGTGTTTATGTGACTCCTAGGGAGATCCACACTTGAGGGCCACTGGTATTGATATTAGATACAGCTTCATAGACTAGAATTGACTATATTTGAATATTATTACTATTATCTGGATATTTTCATAGCATGCACATGATGTGTTCTTTTCCAAAGTAACACAGATTGGTATAAATTATCTCAGTAATAAGTATATAAGTAAACATGTAAATATCTCAGTTTTCTAGTGACCACATTCTCTCATTCTTGACCTCTTTCTAAGTGATTAGGTACAAGAAGCTCAAGGAAATCTTACAATTAACAATTCAGTATATCTCTCTCTTTGGCCTCTATAGGCCACTTGGCTGACATGACAAACAGCGCAATCTCCCAGGAATTTATTGTCCTTATAAACTAGGCAAGAAGAACCCAAAGTAGAATGAGGTGAACGAGCCAAAAATAATTTCAATTTCCCCAAGACATCTTTGGCCTGTATACTTTCTGCCTAAGTTTATTAGGAGCTCATGCTTCCTTGTTTGTTCTAAAGGGAAAGGAAAGGCACATTATCTATAGGAATGGTTCAGATAGAATCCTAAATTATTAATTTATGCTTTTCTATACTCTAGTACTTCTGTGAATCCCTTTGTGGAAATGCCATATTTAATAATAAGATTATACTATTCTTATCTTTAAGCCAAGAAGAGTTCAAGAAATAGAATCAAAGTTCTTTTTAGATTAAAATAAAGTATTTAACAATATCAGATGTCAGCGGTAAGCCAGGTGCATGGGATCACTATCAAACTCCTTCCCTACCTACACATCAATATTAATTTTTGATAAAAGACATATTTGCGAGACTATAAGTGATAGTCTCACTTATATGCTGATAAGTTTAAAATATCATATAGTTTATTTTGAAGTACAGCAAATGTGTAGTGGCTTAAGTGTGCTGCTTGAATTCTAAGAGCAGCTACCAACAGTAGAGAGGCATCATGCTCTTTCTATGTGGGCCTGATACAGTCAGTTTTTCAGGACGAGGCAACCTCAATACCCTGTGAGATGTGGCCTCTTTCATGTATCTAATTGTCCCCTAAAAGCCTCAAGCAGTCCAGGAGGCTGGAGTTTGTGATTGGTTATTGTGGGTGTGGGCACTGCACTTGCCCTAGGCTGGGTAATCTGCATAACAATGTAAGGAGGGGAGAGAGACTAGCTAGCTGAAGGAGCTGCTGCTTCACCCTTTATCCTTGGCTCTGCCACAGCCATGAATGGCTGCTCTCTGCCATGTGCCACTCTGCTTGGAGCCACCCCAGCATGGACTGAAACCTTCACTAATTGTGAGATAAATAAGCCTTTCCTTCCTTTATTTTGGGTGTTGGTTATTTTTTTTTCCAGTAACAGGCAAAAGGTAACTGAGGCAATAGTGTAATATGACCCCAGTTTTGTGGAAGCATGACTTGATGTAGTGATTTATTCATTTTGGCCTCCAGCCATGATTTGTTGCCGTGTCTGGTCCAATAAATGATCTGGAGAGCAAGCACAGTATCTGCTCAGGGACGGGATATTTTAGCAGCTCAATCTTAGTAAGGCTATGGGAAAAGCAACTTGTCTCAGGCATCTTCTGGAGTGGTCAGCCTGTCTTACAGATCTTTGCAATTTGTCACCACAACGGTGGCCATGCAGAAAAATATATTTAATTGATCCAGCTGTCATTTTTCAAGTGACAAGTCAGAAAGCTGTGTTATGTCCCTAAATGCAACCATCCATGAAAAAAAAACCATGACAGATTTTTAGGAGTATTTTTAAAAAGAAATGACATTTAAACATCTTATTATCCTAATTGACTCTTAATTTCAATGACTCTTTCTAAACTACTTTTGGAGATGGATGATGGCTTATTTCTAATAGATGGAGGAGGTCTTTCACTTAATAGCATTAGCCATTTAGAAGGACATCCATAATCTACAGTATTGTTGAGACAGATGTATTATTTGTTGTTGTTGCAGTTTTCAGGTGAGTTCATGGAGATAAGATGTATCCACAAAGCACTTTTGCTTTATTTTTATTTTGCAAACCGAGGCTTGTGGAACATTTTGGTGTTAATGGTAGAATTTGAGTTGCCACAGACAGCTTGCATATGTGACACTAGAGGACTAAGAAATGGTCATTTTGATCTCATAGCACAGTATCTGAAATAGAACCATAGAGAATAGAGAAGATACAGGTTCTGGCAAAGGAACTACCAGAAAGATCTCATGACCATGGTCTCCAATAATCATCTCAACCTAATATATATATATATATATATATATATATATATATATATATATAGCCTATTATTTTATATTATTTAATTTTTAGCAATGGCTGTGGAATAATAACTTTAAGTCTTCAGCATTTCTCAGGTGAAACTAATTCTCCATATTTTAAGTATTAAATTTCCCTTATTCTTACATTATAAAGAAAAAAGATTATTCTTATATTGCATTGGTGTTTGTACATCAATCTTGATCTGCAACGGTAGTGAAGTGTATATTTCAAGTGAAATTTTCCTAATGTTAAATAAATGTTTCTTCTTCAATCAATAGTATTTTTCAGGGTTCATAGAGTTGAGTCTTATACTGGTAGGACATATAAGTGATAATTTTATTTATTTTTTTCTTTTTTGTGGTACCAGGGATTGAACCCAGGACCTTGAACTTGCCAGGCAAGTGCTTATTCTACTGAGCTATCTCCCCAGTCATAAAAGTAATTAAGTTTTTTTATATAAGTGACAATTTTTACATAGAGCATGAAGGTAACAGTAGTAAGAGTTGCAAAATTCAAGGAAAAAGACAGCAGCCTACATAGAGTATGGCAGCATTAGAACCAGACTCAGCACACAAATGTTACAATGATTAGACAAAAAACAGTAGCAAGTATGATTGCTCTGGTAATTTTTCTAATGAAAAGTTGAAAATAAGCAATAAGGGGCTAATGAAAGTAGTGACATGGAAACTTCTATATAAAAAGCAAATTCGGGGCTGGTGAGATGGCTCAGTGGTCTAAAGCACCTACTTAAAACAGGCTCAGCAAAGCACAGGGACCGCGGTTCGATTCCCCAGCACCACAAGCCAGCCAGCCCCGCCCCCTGGTGGGCTGAGCTGGCCCCCCCCACACACACATAAATACAGTAAAATTTAAAAAGCAAATTCTAGTACAACCACTGTAGCAGAAAGAAAAAAAAAGCTGGCTTTGATGTGTTTACCAACATAGACTATAAGTAAAGGATTGGTAAATTTTTCAATTTTTTTTTCTTTTCAATCTGTATACATTCTATCTCTTTATTCTTTTGTGGTATTTGTGAGGACTTTCAGTATAGATGCTGAAGATAACTGGTTCAAAGCATGTCCTTTTCTTCCCTGCCATAGGGAAAAATCATATAATTCTTCAAATTATGCAGTGTTTAACCTAGACTTTGTTAATTGTTTATAAAATATGTGCACTTTTTATTTATAATTTTCTGAGAGTTCAACTATATCAAGATATCAAATATCATTTTCTGCAGAAATTTATATATAGATACATCTTTTAGTGTATAAATGTGGTGAATAATATTTACTGAATTCTAGGGCCAGTGAGATAGCTCAACAGAGTAAGTGCCTGCTTAGGCAAGCTCAGGGACCTGCACCACATGCCATGCAAGAAGTGCTGGGCCCACACATGGGCACATTTTATATATATATATATATATATATATAATTCTGAATATTGAACCAGACTTATACTCATTCCTGGAATAAATTCTTCTTGGCTTTAGCACATAATTCTCTATATAATTGTTGGATTTCCTTATTGATGTGTTCTCAAGAGTTTTTGATCTATGTTCCTGAGGTATATAGATCTGCATTTTTCCTTTTTTTATTTTTTTACTAAAAACTATTTTTTATTCATTTTAATGAGAAAAAAAGTACAATAGCAATGAAACTCTTTCAAATCAGGTTAGTAGGACGGTTACAATAATTAATACATTGCATATTATTATCTTCATAGTAGTTTATCAGGGGACAAGATGAAGACACAATATCTTGTCTAAACAATGTTAGTATAAACTTTTATTCTCAATGAACTAAGAGAAAGTAGCTGTATATCTATCTTAACTTGGGACTTGGCCCAGTGCCAAAAGCAAGCAAGCTACCTCTCTCCTGAGAAGAACATCCTGTCTGGTTAAGGTTAGCTATCAGCTGTTAGGCAAACTAGTGTCATGCATCACTAACTTCACAAAAGTGTTAATAAAAGACTGTTCTGTTGTGAAAAAAAAATGCAGATAGACAGATCTGCATTTTTCTTATAAGAACATCTTTGTTTTTAGTATTTAGTCAATGCTCACCACATAGAATTAGTTAGCAAATGTTCCATCCATTTCTACTAATATTTAATATCTCTGACCCCAGTGCTTTCATTTTCATAGGTTTTTAATTACTGAGTCAATGTTTTTAATAACTAGAGTTATATATGCCGAGACTTCCATCATGTTTTTGTCTGTTATCGAATTTGCCAATATACAGTTCTTGATGACAATTTTATTTTAAAATAATTAAAAACACAAAATAAATATGCTTGAGTTGCTATGAAAACATTTTACAGTATGTCAATAAGTAAGTATAGGACAGAGATAAACCTCTTGTGTAGAAATCCCAGTGACACATATTCTATCTCCAAATCATGAAACATAGCTCCCTACTATGTAAGCCAGCCTTCTGCTTAGTGATTTCTCTCAACGCAATGTCGTTTAGAAAATGAATTGGACAATGTTACTTCACAGCTGGTGAAGCCAGAATGCTACTGCACCTTGTTATTCACATCGACATTAATAGTGCCAATGTATATACATAGAAGACATCCTCGATATGAGGTGAAGACAGTAGTACTTTACTATTACATGTTTCTTGAAAAACCGTCATACAGTGCTTATTTGTGAGAAAGGTATCCAATCCCAACTGTAGGATAAAGGCTGGCCAGATATCTCAGAGGACTAAAGCTCCTGCATAGGCAGAACACAGTGGCCGGGCTTAGATCCCTGGACTGCTCTGCTGGCCCCGCCCCTGAGGTGCACCGAGACCACAGTTGAGACTGGCATGGGGACACACACTTGTAATATCAGGACTTGGGAGGCTGAAAACAGGAGGATCACTATGAGTCCTATCTACATAGTGAGACCCTATAGACCATGTACTAAATACATAAAAAAGGAACTTATATCCAACTGTAGGACATTCCACTTCAACTCCTTAAAATCATCAAGGTCGTCCAAGAAAAGCCATACTTGAAAAACTTGCACAGGCAAGAGTAGCCTGAGGAACACACTCACTAAATTTATAATTATGTACATGATAATAAAACAAGGTAAGAACATTGATGATAAAATAAGATTTTATTAACAAAATCTTAATTGTGTGCTGAAACTTCCTAAAACTCAAAACGTTCAACCAAAACCAAAATGTTCAACCAGAGGCAGGAGCATGCTAATCTGATCAATTTCCTGAAATAAATGCAAGCTTAGGAGAATATCTTTATAGGAAATAATTTGTATTATATTGGAAATGTTTGTTTCATACTCCTGAGGCAAAGTATAGTTTATTTAGTGTAAGGAATATTGACAAAGAGTCTGTCCATGCCGTCCTGGAACTGACAGTATAGAGAAAAACTCATGTAAGCATTACAGCTTGTTATGATAGAAGCAGAGAAGAGACAACTAGTCCAATTACGTGGTAACAGGGAAACTTCATCGGATACATGGCTTCTAACTTGGCTATGAAAATATGACTAGCGGCCAGAGTTCAATACCCAGCACGCAGTGCTGGACCGGCTGCCCCGCATGTGCTGAGAAGGCGCTTGGACTGGGCATGGTGGCGTGCACCTGTAATCCTAGCAGTTGGGAGGCTCAAAACAGGAGACTCACTATGAGCCCAAACCACATAGTGAGACCCTGTAGGCTCTGTAGACGCTGTAGTATGGCTTGTGTCTAGCTGTCCCTTTAAAGCCTCATGTGGTCATAGGGGAGACATTTCCAGAGGTGACTGGAAATAGAATGTGTGACTGGAATTGATTCATGGTACAATACTAAGATCAAGGACAGGAAGATTAATGGTGTGAGTGATAACTGCCCTAAGTAGCCTGGATAAAATACAAGGGATTGAAAGAACTGTGCACATCCCTTGTTGCTTCCTCTGCACACCATCATCTGTTCGTCGTCTGTAGAGTCAGCTGGTTATGGGCTGAAACCTTTATAAACTGTGAGTTAAGGGGCTGGTGAGATGGCTCAGTGGTCTAAAGCACCTACTTAGAACAAGCTAAGCTAAGCAAAGCACAGGGACTGCGGTTCAATCCCCCAGCACCACATGCCAGCCAGGCCTGCCCCCTGGTTGGCTGAGCTGGCCATGCACAGACACAAAATGAATGAAGAAAGAAAGAAAGAAAGAAAGGAAGAAAGAAAGAAGAAAGAAAAAAGAAAGAAAGAAGAAAGAAAGAAAGAAAGAAAGAAAGAAAGAAAGAAAGAAAGAAAATATATCTTTTAAAAAACAAACAAAAAAACAAAAAACTCTGAGTTAAATAAATGTTTGCCCACATTGGTCAAGCAATGGCTGTTACTTATCCACATGGCTGACACTGACAAAGGTTCTACAATCTGAGGAACAGGATCTCAGGATAAATCCTGCGTGGATTTTCACTGACCTTATCAGACCCAAAAGCTACAAGTCTTGTTGCATAGGTCCTGCTTTACCTTGGTCTTAACCATCCAGCAGAAAAATATAAAAATGAAATAGAAGAAATAAAGCCATGCTGTTATGTTGAGCTGTAGGGGACTCAGGTCAACAATTTCTGACATTGCCAGTCAAGCGGAAGACCCAATACTATTATGGGCTACTGGACTCTTTTAGAATATTTTGCTGAGTTTACAAACCTATAATATTCAGATAATGTAACTTAACAAAAAAAGGGGATACAGATGAATTTCCATTTTGTATCTGTGTATTCAAAGTGGTTAGGATTGATATATAGTTAAATTCTCTTAATGAATAGAGGGATTTGTTCTAATGGTGTTTGTAAATAGGATATCATGTCCGCATCTTGTACAGCAATTAATCACTAGGAATAATGTATGCAATGTGTTAACTATTGAAACTGTCCTACCAATTTGATTTGAAACTGTCTCATTGCTATTTGGTTATCAATAGAATTATGGGGAAAAATAAATAAATGTTTGCCCCTTTAACTTTGGGCGTTGGGTATTTTGCCTTAGCATAGGGAGAAAAGTCACTGAGACATCCATTTAAAATTCTTAACATTGCACAGTAAATTTATGCATAAGCATTTTTAAATCTTTCATGCATTGATTTCTGCTTACATGCGCAGACTGCCAAAGACAGCTAAGAGAGTTCTCAAATGGTAACTGAAATATCAGCTGATGACTTTGTAACCCAGATAGGATCTCATAGGCGACTTACCATTGTACATGTTCACTCTTCCATTAAGTCTGTGTGTTCAATATGTGTACAATGTATAACTGCTTCTGATTCAAATGTCTTAATTACATTAATTGAGACAAACACTGAACATGCTCCTCATGCTCTGAAGAAGATATCACCCGCTAAGTGCCACATTCCTTATTGGGGTGACTAGATTATCAAAAGTATAATTAATTGTTTATAAACTGTTGGCTTCAGAAGAATAATATGATATTTCATAGTTTAAAAATCTTATGGAAAGACTCTACATTGCTTAGAATTGTGTAAACTTTATATTAAGTGCTATTTAGTTATTTTTATGCAATGTTAACTGCTAAACACATCTCCTTATAAAATGCCTAAGATTTATAGGCCGAGATATTTCATCTTCCCTAAATAAAGTAAGAGCACATGCATATAAAAATAGTTGCCTTATTACTTGCAAAATACTTTGTGAACTTCTTGAATAATTTCTTGAATAATTTGATAATACATATATTCTCTTAAATAGATGTTTGGAGAATTTTGAAAATGATATATTTGACTATAAATTTTCAATAATATTTTACTGAGATATAGTTGTATAAATGGGCATTTATAATTTTTTAAAATGTATTTGGTACAGGATCTCACTACACAGCCCAGACTTGTAGTGCTTCTCCTGTTTTCAGCCTCCCTAGCTCTGGGCTTACAGGAGTGCACCTCCATGCATGGTCTAGTTGGCTGGCTCAGTGGGCCTAAGGGTGGAACCAACAGTGTGTGGTGCAGGGGATCAAACCCTAATCCCTACACTGGCCAAGCAGGTGCTTAATCTGTTGAGCTATCTCACCAGCCCTGGCATTTATAAGGTATGTATTACCTCATGCTTACTGTCATTATTATTATCAAAGGATCAATCATAACTGCTGGGGAAGATGTTGAAGAAAATGCAGCCCTTCCACATTGATGATAGGAATCCAAAGTAGCAGAGACACCACTAAAAAGATGATCAAGGTACCTCAAATGACTAAAAGTAGAACTATCCATCTGACATAGCAATTCTAATTATTTGTAAATATCCAAAAGACCCATAATCACAATATCTGAGGTATGTCTACATTCTTCTGGCTATTACAGCATTTTTCACAATAGCCAAGATATGTAATCAAAGCATCCATCAGCATATGGATGAATATCTATATCTATCTGCACATATTTAGGTCTCCATCTGTCTGTGTATATACAGTATAATACATTTTAGCACTAAAATGAAGGAAATCCTATAGCTTGTGTCAATGTGGATGATCCTGGAGGGCGTGCTAAAGGAAATTAGCAAAACACAGAAAACAAATGCTGTTACATGTGCTTGAGGCCAAAATGTAATTTGAGGGCTGGGGAGATAACTCAGTGGTCTAATGGCCTGCTTGGCAAATGCAAGTACCCAAGTTTGATGTCTGGTACTCCATGCCCTGCTGCCCTGGAATGATGGGGTACACCATGCCAGCCACTGAAACCAGGCGTGGTGATGCACTCCTGTAATCCAAGTGCTGGGGAGGCTGAGAAAACAGGATCACCAAGAATCAGAGCTGCATAGTGAGACTCTGAACAAAAAAAAAAATATATATATATATATAACATAATTTGAGGCACCTCAACTATGAGAACAAAATGCTTATTGGTGACAAAGTGAGTATAACAGCTAGGGGCTGAAGAGATAAATATAAGTATGAATATGACTATACATATGCCATTTGCATATATTTAGTCCTCCCTGAGGTGTCTGGGATTATCTCGCTTTTAAAAAGGGGGAAAATAAAGGACTTTTCCTTTAAGGTGTCAGGAAATCTGCATGAGCATTTTGTGATGTATCAGAATCAGTCCAGTGACTTCAAGTCCTGTTTCACCAAACCAAAGAACTCTGTGGCTCCGTGTGTGTGTGTGTGTGTGTGTGTGTGTGTGTGTGTGTGTGTGATCTTAAATCCTTCCTTCTTTAGAAAATCTACAAAGGGTTGTTCTCCAACCCTTTGATCTATTGGGATGAGGCAAATGACCAGAGAGTTTCAGCTCCTTAAAGTACGCCATAAAGGTACTGTGGCAATCTGGTCTCTTGTTTTGTTTTTTTTTTTGTTTTTTTGTTTTTTTTTTCTTTTTTTCCCATAATTTTATTGAGAAACAAATAGCAATGAGACAGTTTCAAATCAAATTGTTTCAATAATTAATACATTGCATACTCTCTTCCTATTTGTTATTTGCTGTACAAGATGCAGACATGATATCTTATTGATAAACACTATTAGAACAAATCCCTCTACTCACTAAGAGAATGTAACTATATACCTAACCATTTTGAATACACAGATACAAAATGAAAATTCATCTGCATCCCTTTTTTTGTTTAATTCCATCATTTGAATATTATAGGTGTGGAAACTCAGCAAAATATTCTAAAAGAGTCCAGTACTCCATAATAATATTGGGTCTTCCTCTTGACTAGCAGTGTCAGAAATTGTTAACTTGAATCCCTTATACAACATAACACCATGACTTTACTTCTTATACTTAATTTTTATACTTTTCTGCTGAATGATTAGGACCAAGCTAAAGCAGACCTATGCAATAGGAGTTGTAGCTTTTGGATTTGATAAGGTCAGTGAAATCCCCTCAGGATTTATCCTGAGATACCGTACCTCAGATTGTAGATCCTTTGTCAGTGTTAACACTGAGATATCATCTCACCCTAGAAAGAATGGCAATCATAAAGAAATCAACCAACAACAAATGTTGGAGAGGCTGTGGGGAAAAAGAAACCCTTCTCCACTGCTGGTGGGAATGTAGACTGGTGTAACCCCTATGGAAATCAGTATGGAGACTCCTTAGAAAACTTGGACTGAAAGTCCCACTTAAACTAGCTATTCCTCTACTGGGAATTTTCCAGAGGATCTGAAAACATCATATCATAGGGATATATGTGTGCCTGTGTTTATAACAGCACAATTTGTGATAGCCAAATCTTGGAAACAACCAAGATGCCCATCACCTGAAGAATGGATGAAAAAGATGTGGTATTTTTATACAATGGAGAATTACTCTGCTATAAAGAATGATAAACTGGAAGCCTTTATATTGAAGTGGATGCCACTTGAAGATATACACATAAGAGAAATAAACCAGACACACATGTGTAAATATTATATAGTTTCCGTAGTAAAAGAACTCCAAAGAAGAAATACAAATAGAAAGGTATATATAATACAAGTAAAAAGAAAGCAAGAACATGAATCTTCTTATTTTTTTCTTTGTGGTTCTGGGGATCAAACTCAGGACCTTGTGCTTGCCAGGCAAGTCCCTTCCTGCTGTTTGGGTGAGCAGGTTTTCTCTCCCAGCTCATCTCAAACACAGTCTGCCCCTTCAACCTTACGCAAAGCAACAAGGCTAAGTAGTGATGATTTGAAACCTCCAGAACTCTAAGACAAAATGATTCATCACAGATATTTTGTACAGTAACAGTTGACTAGCATGTTTTATCATGTGAAATAAAACGAGGAATAAAGAATAAAACTATATGAATATACTAAGCTGTAAAAGGCTCAAGTCAACAACTTCAGACAATTGCCAGTCCTACCCATAACCTACTGCTACTGTGGACTACTGGACTACATTGGGCTATTTGGCTGAATTCAAGTACCTACAATCTTTAGACTGGCATCAAGTATGAAGAGGTCCTTTAAAGGCTTTGCCAAATACAGCTTTTCTAACCACAGTGGAACACCCATCTCTGACAGAACAAACCAAAAAGGAGGATGTAAATAGAGGACCATTTTGTTGTTAAAAAAAAAAAAAAAAAATATATGTGTGTGTATATACAAGATAGTTAGGATAGATATATAGCTATTTTCTCTTAGTTCAGTGAGAAGAAAGGCTTGTACTAATATTGTTTAGACAAGATATCATGTCTGCATCTTGTCCTCTGAATAACTACTGTGAAGACAACAATATGCAATGTATTAATTATTGTAACTGTCCTACTAACCTGTTTTGAAACTGTTTCAATGCTGTTTTATCTTTTTTTCTCATTTAAATGAAAAAAAAACTTTATAAAATTCTAGAAGTAGTAGATACTAAGGGCTTGGGATAAGAAAAATGGAGAATCATTGCTCAAAGTTTATAAAGCTTTATTTAAACAGGAAAAATGAGTTTTGAAATATATTATACAGTAAGATAACTACAGTCAGTGATAATATGTTCTAGTGTTTAAATTAACTGACATGAAAATTTAAATGTTACACATTAGAGAAATTGCAGGAGGTGCTGAATTGGTCAATTAGGTTGATTTAAACATTCTACTTTGTATATGTATGTCAAAACATTTTGTAACATATATATTCATGACTATGAAATAAAATAAATATAATTATCCAAGAGAATTGTAATATAATTTTTCATACTTAAAAACATTATAGCTACTTCATTACCCAGAGCAGTATCTATTCTTAGCATTTTGTGTCCAAGACTCTCTAATCCCGGGCCTTAAACTAAACTACTTGTATTTTTACATAGTCTCAGTTTAACAAGTAACCCTATGTGCTTAATTGAAGTAAATATTTTCACTTTAGCCATGTCCTATCATTTCTTCTTTATATACTTCTTTTCCTGCTATGTGAAAATTAAAAATCTCTCTCTCTCTGTCTCCTTTCTGTTTGATTGCCTGAATATAGTATTGAACCTAAAGTATAATTTTTAGTAAGGCAATTTTTAGACAACTCTAGCTGCTACATCCATCTGAGTACTCATGCCACGTATAGCATATTTCAATTACAAGATTTATATTACTTTCACTGCTAAGCTAGATGAGGTAAGTGAGGAGAGATACAGGTGTCCTACTCATTTGTATATTCATACATGATAGAATTCAATATGTTGTCTTAATAAAAGTATATAATATTTACTTTCTGGATAATTAGGCTCGTATTTCCCAGGGTTGGTTTGTGTGTGTGTGTGTGTGTGTGTGTGTGTGTGTGTGTGTGGTTATTTATTTATTTATTTATTTATTTTTGGTGGGTGGGGGCATACTTCTCAACATGGAACATGTGTTTGCTTCTTGATTTTTCACGAATTTCTGAATAAAAACATAACTAACATTGGAATTGCTTGTGACAAAAAAATCTTTCATTTGAAGTAGGTTACAATAATGGTCAGTATTCTAATGATGAACTAAGCAACTGGTGATGTAGTACTTCTTGCACAGCGTTCACTAAGGACTCTGTTAATATGAAAGGTCCTAAATGATACAGGAGATTCAGTTCTCAGAATTCGCTAATCCTTTGTGAAGTAACAGCAGCACAAATGTCACTTAGTTTAAATCAAAGACCTGAGCCATTTGGTGAATTTCAGCAAAGGGAGCACTTCTTTCATATGCTAATGTGTAGTGTGTTATTCATGAGGTGTCTCTCAACCTGGGTACTGATATCAATACTAGCAGAGAAGACTTATCACATTTTGTTTCATTTAATTTCCATGCTTTTCTTGAAAAGTCAATATGAATGAAGAAAATGCTGGTCTTTGTTTTTGGAAAACCCAATTCTTAGAAGACCAATAGATCTTTCTTGTTTTCATTTTTATTTCTTTGCATTGTATTAGTTTTAATTTATAGAAGATGGACCATTGTCTATAGAAGTGACATTCCATTCTGGCCTAATATTTTGCTCACACATAGTAGTTTTATTGAGCGAGTACATTCAACATTATATTGTAGAGCACTTTCTACTACTGTTGTATGCAACTTATCATATTTTTTCTTTGCTAGGTGTGTAACCAGAGTTATATCTAATAGTATCAATTCTAGGAAAGTTGACACAGAGTTTGCCTAAATTTCTGTAGTCATAGTGAAACACATGTGGACCAAGAGTAAGTTCATGTTTTCCTCCTGTAGACTATCATATGGGGACAGGGTGCATACTGGGAGTCAAATTCAGGACCTCACTCTTTGCAAGCAGGTATTGAGCCAATCAGCTAAATCCTTGTCCCATTATATATATTTTTAATACTGTTGCAGGCAGCTGAATTAGATAAAAATATTGTAGACATTCAAACATGCTAGGCCCTTAAGGACACAGTGTAGAAGACAAAAAGACTTCAACTTTGGGAGAGACAGACCCCTTCTGTGGGCTAGATTTCAAGACAAAAGAGTAAACAGATGTAGCCACATATCTCCCTAAAGATGGGCACCCAGGATTGATATTCCAAATGAGTCTCTCACTTTAAGACTTCTAGAAGCCACTAACTCAGCCCCCTACAGGAAAAGCCCCTGTTCCATACTCATGTCCCCTTGTGGTGCCCACTTGCTTTGTGACTGTCTTCCTATTTGGTTCAGGATTTAATCAATTTTACCTGAGCAAGTGGGCTTGTAATTTTATTGGTTCACCATAGTTTTGTCCTACCTCATGCCCACCTAGCAAGTTCCCTTATTTTCCACCTTGGACCCACCTCACCTCATGGTTTTACTCCATAAAATCTCTGGAAAAGCCAGCTTCCCAGAGCAACCCAACTTCTGTCTCTCTCTTGGACAGGAGCTTTCTTTCCCCTAATAAATATATTCTGCTCTTAACCTCCATTGTTTCTAAAATTCATTCTTCAGGTTCAGGCAACACGAACTAGGCCCAGGTGTTTTTCAGATGGAGAGTTTCATTCTCTTACATCAACACCATTGTTTCCATTTTCATAAGCTAAATTTTACTACAGGAACAAGTAACTGTTCCTTCGAAATGACTCAGTGAAAACTACATTTAGCTCTTACTCCATGAGTGACAGGGTGATTCTAAAAATGTGGTAAATGTCCTACATTTCCTTCATAGCTCTGGGTAAGGAATAGAGTGCATTTCAAAATTCTGTATCTAAGGAACACATTTTTGTTTACATCATACAGAGCAAAGTACATTTCATGACCAGAGCTATCTGTGCAGAATACTAGGCAGTTCAATTTTTCTATTAAACCAGAAGAAAAAGAGCTGCAAATATTTGGTATGTATCATTGATGATGGCTGCACCATGTTATATTCTGAAAGCATTCAGAACTCCTGTCATCTTGATATCATATAACCTTCAAGAGCTGGTATGCGCTGTCTTATACACTTGACAGAAGTAAGGAATCTGATAAGAAATAGTGTAAATATTTGTGATATTCAGTTCTATTGCTTTTTGTCATGAATTTTAAGTACTCTATTCCTGTTTTCCATTGTATTTTTTCCTTTAACTTGTCAAGTGTAGGTTATTTTTAAAATTTTTGTTATACTCTCTCAAAATAATTCTGTGAATATGCTGCCACGTTAATTGTCCTAAAGTTCTGCTCATTTATCTCTGTCCCAGGCACATAATCCTCGAATGAGTCCCATGTATAATAAGACTTAATTGAAAAATAACAGCAAATACAGCACATATTTACTGCTGGCTGATTGTTGTCAGCTTGGGACCACACCCCCTTTGTAAGGTGGGTGTATATTTTTTGAATTCTTATTTCTTTGTGGTTTTACTGCACAAATAAGGTCACATGCTGTCATAGGCAGCTGTATTAGCGTTAGATAGAAATATTCTAGGCCGTCACACAGGGCCAGACTCTGAGAAGGAGCCAGTATGAAAGACCAGATACCTTGCAACTATGAGAGAGAAAGATGCTCGCGCTATGGACCACATCTCAGTACAAAAGATCAAACAAATGCATACCTCCCTAAAGATAAACATATAGGATTGACATTCTAAATAGGTCCTCCTAAGGACCCCTGAAAGAGTCACTAACCCAGCCCCCTACAACAAAAGTCCTTGCTCTATATTCATGCCCATTTGCTACATGACATGCCTCCCCATCTGGTCCTGGATTTAATCAATTTTACCTGAACAACTGTGCTTGTACTTTTTATCAATTGATCATAGTTTCATCCCACTTCATGCCCACCTAGTGAGTTTCCATGTTTTCAATTTTAGGCCCACCTCACTTCATGGATTTTCTCTATAAAATTCCCTAGAGAAGACAGATTCCCCAGGGCACCCCACTTGGGTCCCCCTTCTGTTTCTCTCTCAGGCAGGAGCTTTCTTTCCCCTCAAAAAAACATATTCTGCTCTTAACATCCATTGTTCTCAAAATTCATTGTTCAGGTTTAGAGAACACATACTCTGTCGAGGTACCTCTCAGATTGGGAGCTTCATTTCCCCATATCAATACTATCTCAAAGACAGAAGTGTGTATCGTTAATAATGATGAGAGAGATCTTGGTATTCAGTAATTACTTCAGAGAGAACAAATACTCTCTTTAGATAGCATCTTCCACATCATCTTTAACTTGGCACTATCATAGTCTTTCTTATTTCAATTCGAACAAAAATGGAGACTAGTATTCAGTATTTTATTTTTACTTTTCTTTTAATTTTTTGTCATTATGCTTTGTTATTTTTGGTCTAGTAGTTACAGTGATACAAAATTCTGGTAAATAAAAGATGAATTTTGAGAGAAAATAACTTTAGACTACTTATAATTTGTGCTTTATTTTTTATGAAATAAATATATTGCATTCATAATTATAGCAAGTGTTGTTAACAATGAATGGATTCCAAACAAATTTATCTCTTTCAGTGGACCCGAAAGACATTCAACTTAAATTTATCACATTGGAACACTTTGAGTTTTCCTTATTTTTCATGGAAGTAATGCTTTGTGAATATATTGAGCTTCATTTAGTGACCTCTCAGTAGTGTCTGATGCTTATTATCAATCAATGTGATGACTCTTCCCAACCTCAGTATCAAGTCTTTGATGTATAAAACTCAAAGGAATTTTCTGGAGTCTACATATAATATACTTCCAAATTCTAATCTTCAATTTTCTTATGTTTTTCTCTCTTCTAATGTTGGCTCATGAACCTTTATGATTTTACATAGTTTTTGTTCATTATATAATGATTCTACTCTATAGTTTCATCTGTCCTCCAAGGATTTATGTCTAGATGATTTCAATCTTCCTTTGGATGATTCTATACACCTTGTACTGAAAGATTCACTTGAATCCATTTGCTCCAAACCAGCATCACTTATCCTAATTAGGGAGAGCAGCACATAAATTTGCACAGCCCTATTGTGAAAAACAATTCACTTTGGGATTTGTTTTTCTCTTGCTACCACAAATCTCCCATGCTTATTTTTTCCAAATCTTATTAATTTTACTTTATAAGTATCACTTGAAATTTTTTACAATAATATCTACATTATTTTCTAATGCATTCAACAAATGACATAGTTTGAAAAGACAAATTAAAGCAAGTCTCAAAATTTGTAGGTGACTTTTCAATTCTATTGGGAGAAATTTGAATCAGTTACATGACTTTATATTTTCACCATCACTTTTGATTCCAAATTAAGAACAACAAAAAATACACTTGAAATCCTGAAGACTTAATTAAAAAAAGAATTCAAGAGGGATTTGAAATGTGCAAAATTTTTCCAGGATGAGATTCTCTGTTTGTTTCTATTTTTTCATTGATTTATTCTTAGAGAGATTGAAATATCAGAGATGAAAGTAACTTTGAAAGAAAAGTTTTGTCATTTCCCCCCAAAGGTCTTTACAAGGAACTGTGAACACAAGAAAAATGATGCCCATTCAATAGTGCAAAAATTTATTCAATGGTAGCACTCAGGTTTGGTGCATAAACTTCAAACAATGGTCTGGAGGACACTAGAATCACAAAGCACCCAGTAAGACAAGCATCAGAAAACTAAATAGTTTTGCTGCCACCTGTCACTTTAACTTTCAAAGTTTCAATCAAGTCAAGGTTTCTTTCTATAAGAGCAAAGCACATTCTTCTGAGGAAAATTACATAATGATCAAGAGTACTTAAGAAATAATATCTACAATGTCCGTTCATAATTCAAAATTATCTGACACACAACCAATATAATATAAATACACACAAGAAGAAAAATAGTTATTAATAATAGTCAATTCTAAGATAGTATATATATTAGACATATAACAGTAAAATTAAAAGATAAAGAAATATCACAGGAATAGAAAACCCAAACCTGAACAGACTTCCAACACAAACTGAAAAAAAAAATTCTAAAATGACAAAAAAATGAACTTAGTAGGGCCGGTGTGATAGCTTGGAGGAGTAAGCACCTGCTTTGGCAAGCACAGGAAACAGGGTCCAATTCCTGGTCCCACCTGCACTGCCCAGTGTCTCCCTCCTCCCTGCCCCCCTGCAGCTCCGGGGCCTACTGAGCCAGCGAACTAGTCCAGGCATGGTGGGTTATGCCTGTAATCCCAGTGCTGAGGAAGCTGAAAACAGGAGGATCGCTATGAGTCTGAGCTGCATAGTGAGAACCTAAAACAGAAAATGAAAAATAAATAAATAAAAATGAAACATGACCTTAGTTACTTAACTAAACGAATTAAACTTATTAAAATTTAAGGGATAACAATAGGAAGTAGAGAAATTATTTTAAAAGTTAAAATTAGGAACCAAATCTTAAGCATCTTTTAACACGACTACATCTAGGATAAGTAATTGTGTCAAGTAGAGTAAAAACAGGCAATTGGATCAGCATTACTCTAGCGAGGGCTGAAGACATTTGCTAAAGACAGAAGGCCCACCCTGGATAGGCTGGTCACTTAAATGGATTAAAAGAGAAACTTGGACCTTGTCTCCTGGCTTCTAGTGCAGACTCTTCACACTGATTTGTCAGTCTTCAACCTGCCACCGCGGACCCTCTGGCCTCCTGAGACCTACACCACCGGCTCACTACAGTCACCTCCAGGCCATCCCCTGGGTTCTCCAGAGCTCCGCCCCAAACACAAACCTTCTGCACACTTCTGCCTCAGACTCCACAGGCAGCCATTTTAAGCCCATTTATACATGCTTATATATTTCTGTATCTTACATTAAATCTGTTTAGTAGTCACCGACTGAAACAACATATTGTAAGATACATGAAAATTAATAAGTAGAAAAAGCACAATGAAGTATAAAAGATATAACTAAAGACAAAACTATGTAAAACCCACCATAGTTAAATTGTAAAGACACAAATGCTATAGCACTATTTATTTATTTTATAAGTATTTGGTACAGGGCCTGTGTGTACCAAAGATGCAGGGTACACAGCTCGGACTTGTGGTGAACCTCCTGATTTCAGCCTTCCCAGCATTGGAATTATGCGCATGCACCACCATGCCCACTCTAGCCTATTCAGCCCGCCCTGGGGGGCGGAGTGGCCATGGTCATAGGGATCAAACTGGGGCCCCTGCACTTGTTTAAGCTCCCCTAAGCAGGCACCTTAGTCTCCTAAGCTATCTTGCTGATCCCAATATAGTAGTTTAAATACTAGGGGAAAGCAAGCATGCTTTAGACAAGGGGTATCAGAACGAAGTTGTCTAGCATAATGGAAGTTCAAATAAGTGAAAGAAATGTCAATTCTTAACTATATATCTATATACCTTGATAACCTTCCTCAAAAATTGGAGTAAAATGTACACATTTTCAGATAAGAAAAACTGAGACAATTTGACAGAACTATTCCCTCATTAAAAAATGTAAAGTGTGTTCTTTGTAATTAAAGAAATTAATAGCAAATGAAACAAAAAATTAGAAGTAGAAAATATCTAGGTAGGTAAAAAAATGTTATTTTTATGTTGATTTCTATAAAGTCTGCATCATTAATGCATTGATAATATATAGTTCTGGCTTACGACATAAACAACAGTAGTATATATTTTAACAAAGTCAGTGTTAGTAGAATAAATATACATAAAGTGTTGTAATATTTCTATCACTTTGGTGAAATGGTACAAAATATTTATTAGATTTTTGATAATTTAGATATTGTATTATAATCCCTAAGGTAACTGTTAAAAAGTTAATGCTGAAAGAAAACAATGAATAGCTCTATTAATGACAAAATGGAATTCTCAAAATTATGCAAATAAACCAAAACAAGAGAGAAAACAGGGTCAACAGAACAGAAAAGAAGGCAAGGACAGGAAACGTGACTTAGATGGTGGCACAGTGCCTAATAATAGCAATGAGTTAGGTGTTACTTGATTTAGGTATTCAAATGAAAGGACCATGATAATACAGACAAACAAACAAAACTATCACAGACTTTCTTCCAATACTCTTATCAAATGTAAAAGCACACACAAGCTAAAACCAACTTGGGGAAAAAGTGTATACAAAACCTGTAGGCATAAAAAAAAATTAAAGTGAGAAAATACCACAGAACGGTGACCTGTAGTGTATTTCAAATACCAGAAGACCACAAGTTAATAAAAGACTGATTCAGCAGAAAAAATGGAACTGTATCGTGATGTGCATATCTGACAAAAAGGCCACAAGACACAGAAATCTAAACAGACAAAACAGAAAAGCAATGGAGAGTTTGGGAGTCTTAAGAGTTTTAATTACCTATTGCATACTTTGTAAACACAAAAATAACCAATATATCCATAAAGAACTTGAACAATATTACTGATTACCTAAATCATCTGGAAATCATAGAGCTCCACAGCCAAAAATTGAACAATATGTTGCCGCAGTATGGCATGTGAAACTTTTATATACGCTTCAATTGCTAAATCATTAATATGTTGGTATTTCATTTAAAAGAAATAAAATAGTAGGGTCAACCAGATAGCTCAGCAGATTAAAGTGCCTGCTTAGGCAGAGGCAGTGGTCTGGGGTTCGATCCCCTGCCTGCTTTGGTGGCCCCACTCCCAGGGCACGCTGATATGGCAAATGAGACTGGGCATGGTGATGTACACCTATAATCCTAGTGCTTGGGAGGCTGAAAACAGGAGGATCACTATGAGTCTGAGCTGTGTAGTGAGACGCTGTAGATGCTATACTAAATGTATTTTTAAAAATCCAATAAAATAAAATAAATGGAGCAAAATAGTAAATAGTATGTTCTTTGGCCACAGAATTAAACTAGAATTGATAATAAAAATATAAGCATTAAAACTTAAAAATATTTTTCTTAACTTGCACATATCAATACAATCTATATGTGTAAGAATAAATTATGGGGAAATTATAAACAAAATAATTAACAAGTAAAGGCAAAATATAGAAAAAATTGGACAGATATAAAACTATCCCTTTGAGGTTAGGGAAACATACAAATTTATATTACTAGAGAAGATGTAAGGGCCAGCCAAATAGTTGAGCAGATTAAAGTGTGTGTAAACAGGCACAAAGGCCAGGGATTCAATCCCAGGCCTGCTATGCCAGGCCAGCCTCAGAGAGATGCTGTAATGGCAATTGAGACTGGCGTGGTGGTGCACCTGTAATCCCAGTGCTTGGGAGGCTGTAAATAGGAGAATCACTACAATACTGATCTAGTAATGAGACCCTGAACACTCTGCAGACCCTTCCATAAAATACAGAAAAAAAGAGACGTAAAGTTAATGCTCACTCATTCCAAGTCAAATATACATTATATACATATATTATTCTATACAACACACATCTACACAGATATAAAATATTATATTAAACTAAATTAGCACTAAAAGAATAATGCACCATAACAAAAATCGAGTTTATAATAGCCCTCAAAATTAGATTAAAATTCAAAATCAGTTATCAATCAAGTTGCTTATATTTATGAAATGATATGCTAGAATTTGAAAGTAATAAATGAAAATAAAGAATTTACATATGGAAAGAATTGACTCTACCAATTCATGAACATATCTTACTCTTTCACTTATTAAGATTTCATGCTTTTATCAGTGATTATTATGCATTTTCTATGTGTACCTCATTTCCCAATTTTGTTAAATTTATAAATATTTTTTCTCATTTTTGATACTTTTATATTTTAAAATAAAATTTCTTTTAGTTCTTAATGCTACATGGGAAAACAACTGGATGTTTTCTATACATATTGTATCATCTGATCTCAGGCATCCTTATTTGTCCCAAAAAATGTTGTTAGATCATTTAGTCATTTATTTATTTATTTATTTATTTATTTATTTATTTATTTATTTATAAATGTTTGGTCCAGGGTCTCACTATACAGCTCAGACTCATAGTGATCCTCCTGTTTCCAACCTCCCCCACAGCGAGGCCCAGTGAACAGCAAGCATAGGGGGGTGATGGGAGGGAGGCAGGGCTGGTTCAGCATGGGGTGCCAGGGATTGAACTCTGGTCCCTGTGTGTGCCTAAGCAGGCTATTAGTTCACTGAACTACCTGATTTTTTAGAATGAATTTGTACTGAAATTTTTCAGAATTTTGAGATAATCAAATAAAATATGACTTTGATTGTAGCCTTATTTCATGAAAAAATGTTAAATGTTGAGATAATCAATGATATTTAAATGTCCTTTGAGCAATCAATAAGCAATGCTTGAAAAATTATTATTAAATTGTTAAGTGTGGTTTTCATACTTTTCCATTGTCTTTGTTTTCATTTTTTCTCTTTTGTACATTTTGTCATTTTTAATTTAAAAATAGCAAAATGTATATTGGTCAGAGTACCATAATTGTATCCAACACTAACTCTAGCTGGTTTATGCATTTTATCAATAATGCTTAAATACCACAATGAATACTATATCTTGCTGAGTTAGCTGCTTATATGATGTTTGAAACAGTGTACAAGGTATCGATTATTGAAGGGTGATTTCTGAAAAACTATTTACTGAGCAATAGTTCTACTTTTAATAACAGCATTAAATTCAAAATATATTAACTGATTTCAATCTACGGATTGTCATATGTGTGATATGAATAGTACAGAGTTACTGTACCTATAGCTGTACTTGATTTTTTTTACATATAAAAGATACAATAAAAATTATATTCTGAGATCATGGGTCCTCAGAGTTTAATTTACAGTTTGGGAAATCAGAACCAGCATTTGATAAGAAAAGTAGAGAAAAGGTACTTCTTCAGATCATGGTTATGTAAACAGAACACAGGAGAAAGTTAAGAAATCTGTGCAGTCACACCAAGAACCATTTTTCATGCAAACATTTCTTTATATTAAGGCAAGGTAAACAGTTTTCTACTGAGACCTGGAGATTAACATGTGTGCTACACTTTGCAGACAAGAGATTATATTTGTGCAACATACATGCATTCCTCTATAATCTGTGTTTATGCTATTGTGCCTTTATCCTGAAGTTCGTGCCAAATTGATTTGCAAACTGTGTGCCACAATCATTTTCATTTTTGAAATGCACTTCATTTTTTATGCATACATATGTTACATTTTATGAATTTAAGGAGCTGGTAGAGCAATTCCCAAATATAACCGAATTTGAAATACTATTTCATGGTTTCATGAAAAACAGTGCAATAAATTGCTTACCTGCTTTCTGTGACAAATCTGTCTTTGCAGTAAATGAAACTCTAATTGAAATACACACTTCAACTTGCAGACAGCAAAAGACAATAAAATATCAACTAGGGAATATTGAATGGGAGATGCATTAGTTAGCAAGAAATTTATTGGGTTAGCACCATGGATAGAGACCCTATTTAGATGTTATATGGGAGAAGGAAAAGCACAGCTTCTGGCCTTGATGCTCACACAGATTAATTTTCATTGTCAGAACACATCTACATCTGGGGTTGAAAATTTTCTTTAAGCAGAAAACTGGCAGATGTGAGCAAACATATGGTTTAAATTCAATTCACAAGTTCTGAGCGAACGCAGTGAGAATAATCAGAGCAAGACCAAATTACTTAGAAGTGTGAGAGCAGTATATCTGAGCAAAGTTTTTATGGGTGGAAAATTTAAAATGATCTTAATGTGTACTGTAAATTTATGACATAAATTAGTATATATACTGCTGACACTAAAACAGCTAGTATAATTATTGTATTTCTCATTTATTACTCGTGTGCTGATTCACCTCCTCATTCACACATTTATATATCAAATACTAAAGATTCATATATATCAGATGAAGTGATAAAAGACAATGACAAATTAGAAGAAAAACAGTATAAGAAATGATTTATTTTTGTTAAAATAACATATTACTTGTTAATATTTGTAGATTTTAATGATTAATATATTAAAGCACCTGCAAGCAGGCGCAGGGACCAGAGGTTCAATCCCTGGGCCTGCCGTGCTGGCCCTGCCCCTGGGGGTTTGCTGAGATGACAGTTGAGACTGGGCCGGGTGGTGCACACCTGTAATCCCAGCACTTGGGAGGCTGTAAACAGGAGAATCACTATGAGTCTGATGTAGTAGTGAGACCCTGAACACCCTACAACACAGAAAAAAAATACATACATACACTTGAACAATACTTATTTGTATGTAAGACCATGAATATTATGGGCTAGATTTTGTGTCCACATCTGCTGGACATATAATGTGTGGGTCCTAAATACTACTGCCTGAAATATCTACTTGGATGCACAGACTTAAAGAGGCAAATCAGAAAATTGAGGTGATTAGGGTAGGTTCTCACCTATCATGATTGAGTGCTTTCTAAGGACAGGAATTTAAGACAGAGGCAATATAGAATGAGGAAGGAGGACACAGCCAGAAAGCAGTCATGAACATCCCAGAGAAACAAAGCTTGGGGGAAACAAATACCACAGACACCACGTATGGGAACTCTGCTGTACAGAAATGTGAGAAATAGATCACTGTGGTTTAAGCACTTTGTGATGGAAGACTTATTCAACCAAAAGTCAGATAAAATTTGAATAAAATCTTAAGTGACCAACATTTTATGACCTCCTTGCATTGTTTTTATTTTCAGGACTTGGTATCCACTTTCTACAAAGTATTTAGTATCATTGTCTCAATTCAGCATCAATAAAGTATTCCTTCAAGTAGTCGAAGATTCCTAAAGAGGAAACTGCTACATGGTTTTATATTTTGCGATTAGATTTAAGTAAGAACCAAGAATTACATTTAGAAAAAAAAAATTTGAAATCAGGAAACAATAAATTATATTTCAACATGCAAAGAAAGCAAAATAAGAAGCTTTGATGAGGTAATACATGGATGAATTTGGGAATATGGACAGTGGGATGGAAATTAATTAAAATAAATGCTAAAATAATAATCATATACTTTTTGCTAATGGTTGTGGTTGGGACTTCTCAAATAAGTGTAAAGTGGCAAATGACAAGGAAAACAAAAGTCAAATCTCTTTAGGTATACTTTACCCCTTTAATTCTTGCTTTGGTTAACTCCTTTTCTGCCAATGAGTCTATATTTTATCTTGAAAAATGTTCCATTTACTTAGTATACTCAAAAATGAGGTTACATAAGAACATAGATATGATTTCCTGTACTATTGAAAAATCATTTAATCAGTCTTCAAATGTATGGGCGAAGGTTAGTCATATTGCTGTATAATAAATCTTCATGAACAAAATTAATTTTATAAATATGTATGCTCATTACATTCATAAATACGTGAGTCTTACACACAGATGAACAGAGTCAAGATTTCATAGTGGGTTATATAGTAATTATATTTTTTCTGGTTCTCAAATTATTTTGGCACAGGATTAATTCCTTTCATGTTGCTTATAAGGTCAAGAAAGTATATCCAAATAAGATTAAAATGAATATTGATTTCAGAGACAAAAAGTTAGAAAAATTATGTTACTAGAATTTTGTACTGATAAGGTAATGTTAGGAGCAACTAGTCACTGTGCAAAAACACACATACTAAGGGCAAGGAAATATTTATATTCCAAGAACACATTGCCCCAAAGAAATTAAGGTAATACTTTAATCATTGACATTTGATATTTAAAAAAAAACACAACTAATTTTTCAAAATTGGTTTTCTTTATTTAAGTTTTAATGATGGCATATTTTTACCTCACAATTTAATTATGTTCATTAATAGAAACAAACATATTCCATTTGTGTTTTATAATTAGACAATAAATTTTTGGATTTTAATAATAATGAGAATAATGCCAGTTTATGTTTGGGGACTGAAATAATAAAAAATGGAAATATTATAATTTTCCCAATTTTATTGAAATCAAAATAAAGCATTCAAATTTGAAAATTTAATGATGCTGACGAAACTGGCTATTCACATGAAGAATATCTAACCTAACCCCATAACTCTCACCATGTAATAAACTTAAGATTAAAGTTCATCAAAGATCTAAATGTTAAGCTTGAAACATTTAACCTGATGGAAGATAAAATTAGTAAAACTCTTGAAGCCATATGCATAAGCAAGACTTATTGATTGGATACCAGTTGAACAAGAAATAATATCAATAATGAACAAGTAGGATTATATTAAATTAAAGCTTCTACCAACAAAGGAAACAACAAACTGAAGAAACAAACTAAAAATTGCAAAAAAAAAATTATGAACTATTCCTCTGAAAAAGGACTAGTATACAGATTACATGAAGAACTCAAAAATTTAGATCACTTAAAGTGAAAGATCCTGGGCAGGGGAGATGGCTCAGTAGAATAAGCACTTCCCTGGCAAGCGCAAAGGTCTGAGTTCAATCCCTGGTCCAGCAAAAAAAAAAAAAGTGAAAGATCCAATGAAAAATCATAACATTAAATGAACAAGCACTTCACAGAAGAGCAAATAGTAAATATTTGAAGAGCAAATAGTAAATATTTGAGATACTTCCATCAGTATCTCAGTCACCAAAAAGGAAAGGGGTGTCATATATCAATAATTATACTAAGTTAGACAATTTTTGTAATAACAGGGCATTATTTACTGCTTAAACATCAGTTATCCATGGAGCTCTCACTATTCGTCTTTTAAAAGTGCTTTTATTGACCACTTTAATCAACATGATAATGTTACATGAATTTTATGTAACAAAATTCATTTTAAAGATCCTAACTATTGAGATCATAATTTGAAGGCTATATATAAAAATTGAGTTTTTATGTTTTATGATGATATCCTCCATATATAAAAAAATAGTAAATATTTGCCCATTAGTGCACTGCAAATTCGAACAACATTGAGATTTCATCTACTCCAGAAAAATTAAATAATAACAAATGATGGCAATTCTGCATGGAAAAAGGAAACTTCTATGTTCTTGTTGGGAATATAATCCATTGTGTAAATCAGTATACTTCTTCTCAAAAACTAAAATGAGCAATTCCATTTCCCTAGTAGGTGTCTCATCAAGAGAGATAAAGGCATAATATTCAATGGAACATGCATACTTGTGTGTGATGATCCAATTCACAATCAGTAAATCCTGGAACTGGCCTATGTGATCATCAATAGATGAATGGATAAAGAAAATGTGGAGTTATACACAATAGGATACTACTCTTCCATAAAGAAGGATAAGCTTGAGCTATTTATAGCAAATAAGATACACTTAGAGACCGTAATGTTAAGTGACATAAGGCAGACACACAAACTTACATGTACTGTGCTTTCTCTTACCTGAGAAGCCTAAGTTAGAAATGAAAGTAAAAATAGAAAGTTAAAAACAGGAAAAGGACAGATGGACCTTTTGAAAATGCAAAGAGTACCAAGAGATAGAGAGGCAATGAAAGGGAAGGGAAGTGGGTAAAAATATAATTAAATTGCATTACATATGCATACCAACTCCCCATGAGGAATGCAATAATTATGTGTTGGAAACATGAGGTAATAAAAAATAAAAATTGAAATAGAAAAGGAACCTGGTTTATTAGTCTATAGGAAGGTGGATTTCAGCTCTTTGTTCTGTGCACTGATAAATCTGTACATATAAATGTGAGTATTATACTGTAGAGGTTTTCAACTTCCATCAGTATCTCAGTCACCAAAAAGGAAAGGGGTGTCATATATCAATAATTATACTAAGTTAGACAATTTTTGTAATAACAGGGCATTATTTACTGCTTAAACATCAGTTATCCATGGAGCTCTCACTATTCGTCTTTTAAAAGTGCTTTTATTGACCACTTTAATCAACTTGCCTCCATTCCTCAAAATACTTGTAGATCCAAGCTTACATTCGCAATTACATAGAAATATGTGTATATGGAAATTTATATACATTAATATGTTGAATCTCAGACATGTAGATATAGATATAAATCTGTAAAATATGGATATGTTTCTTGGTGTTCACTAAATTTTTTCTAGTTTTTCACTTTCAGTCAAATCAAAATAATAATTTATCCTTACCCAGATACTGTGAACATATATTATAAAAGTTGTAACTTCTCATTTAATTACTTTCAAAAATTCATTCTGGATGTTTAGTCTTTAATGATAGCAGATGACTGCTAGATAATGTTACATGAATTTTATGTAACAAAATTCATTTTAAAGATCCTAACTATTGAGATCATAATTTGAAGGCTATATATAAAAATTGAGTTTTTATGTTTTATGATGATATCCTCCATATAAAAAGATTGTGGGCATTCATAATAGATTCATGAACAAGTAAAGCTATTCTTCTGAGAAAATCAGTTCAAGGCTTCAATGCAGAAGAACATGTGTCTCTAAGAGTCATGAAAAATTTGTGTTTTAATGAACTATTTTAACCAATAAGTCTTTTAAAGATCATAGAAAATAAAGTAGTTATTTGAAGTCTTGACTTACATTCATATAATCCTATATGAAACCTGTGATTTTTATTATTTTCAAATTTTCCAAAATAATTTAGTCTTAGATTTATGGGTTGGAAACTGTGCAATTAAAAGAAATGTGTGTCAGAGATATCAAAAATTTATTTTACTATCGCTCTCTCTCTCTATCTTTCTATCTATATTCTAATTAAGTAAAGATCAAGTTTAAAGTACTATATCATATATCTTTAAAGATAATAACAACCAAAGAATATATTTTATTTCTGTCTTCTATCTGAAATTACTTTCACTTAATCTATAAATCATCTAACCTTTTTAAAATTGACATGAGAGGCTGGAGTGTTTTAGAGCCATTCATCATAAGGTTTATAAGCTTTACTCCCAACTTCCTTCCTGGATGCAAGCATTATACTCACCCTAAAACCAGAAAAAGACCCAACTGAAAAGAGAACTACAGGTCAATCTCTCTAATGAACATATGTAAAAATCCCTTACCAAGATACTGACAAAGAGAATGTAGCAAATTTTCAAGAAGATTATTCATCATGATCAAGCAGGATTCACCTCAGGGACAAAGGGATGTTTCAACATACATACATCAATAAGTATAATACAGTATATTAATGGAACCAAAGGCAAATATGTGATCATATTAATAGATACAAAAAAGCTTTTAACAAAGTTCAGCACCCATTCATAATGAAACCTGATAAAAATTGGAATATATAGTGTTTATCTCAACCTGATAAAAACAATCTATGACAAACCAAGAGCCAACATCATACTTAATGAACAAAACTGAAACTTTTCTCTTTAAAATCATGAACAAGACAAGAATGCCCACTATCTCTACTGCTACCAAACATATTTCTGGTAACATTAACCAGATAGATCCACAAGACAAGAGAAAAATACAAGGAATAATGATAGGAAAAGAAGAAAAAAAATTGTCATTATTTGCATGTAACACAATACTCTAACCTAGAAGACCCAAGAAAACACTCTGAAAACTTCTAGATTTAAAAAGAAAATTCAGTTTCATAACTGAATGCAAATTCAGCACTCAAAAAATCAATAGCTGTCTTGTATATAAATAATAGACTCACTGAAAGAGAAATTAAGGAAACTGAATGGGAGAGCTATTAGGGAAATTAGCATTAGCAATGTAGGGAACTCTATGTTGAAAAGTACAGTATTCGGAAAAGAGATTGAAGAGAGTATCAGAAAATGGAAATATATCACTTGCTCTTGGATAGGAAGAATCAATATAGTGGAAAGGGCCATACTTCCAAAACTGTAAACTTTAATGTAAATCTGAAAAAATTCTAGTAGTTTGTCTCACAGAAACAGAGAAAACAATCTTAAATTTATTTTGAACCAGAAGAGACCTAGGACAGCAATGGCAATTCTGAACAGCAAAGTCAAGGCAGGGGGCATCACAATTCTTGACTTTAAATTATACTATAAAACTACTATAATAAAAACAGTGTACTACTGCCAAAGAAACAGATATGACAGTCAATGGAACATATTAGAAGGTGCAGAAACAACTCCAGACATACTCAGCCACCTTATCTTTGACAATGGTGACAAATACATTCACCAGCAAAGAAAAAAAAAAAAAAAAGATAGCTTCTATAATAAAAGGTGCAAGAAATCTGGCTTTGACAATTCCAAAGATTGAAAGTGGACCCATAGGTTTACTAAAGACTAACCTAAATTCAAAGTGGGTTAATGATCTAAATACTGAAACAGAAACATTAAATCTTCTGGAAGATATAATAGGTATAACTCTTGAAGACACTGGGGTAGAGAAAGACTCCATGAACAAAATCTTTATGACACAGGAGCTGTCATGAAGAATCAACAACTGGAGTTTCAATTTAGTGAAAAGATTTTGCACAGCATGGAGGCCGACAGAGTAAAAAGACCACTCATAATGGGGAAAAAAATGTCTTCCTGCTATTCCTCAGACAGAGGATTATTACTGAGATCACAAAGTAATTGAAAACAAATCATACCTCCCAAATTTAAAGACCCAATCAAAAAATGGGCATCAAAGGTTAATATACCCTTCTTGTGAAGAAATACAAACAGTAAATAAATATATGAAAAATGTCCACTACCATTGATTGCATGAGAGATGCAAATTAAAACAGGAGTGACATTCCATCTCACCCCAGATAGAGTTTATACCATCAAGAAAATCAACCAATACCAAATGCCAGAGAGGCTGTGGGAAAAATGAACTCCTCTTCACTGTAGGTAGAAGTGTATCCTGGTGCAACCACTGTCATAATCAGCATAAAGTTCCTCAAAAAAATGCTGAACAATCTATTGACCCAGCTTGTCCCCTTTTGGGTATATTTCTAGAAGAATTAAAAACATTATACCATAGTGATATGTGTGCATCCATGCTTGTAGCAGCAAACGTAATTGTTAAGTCTTGGAATTAATCCAAATGCCCATCAGTGGAGGAATAGATGAAAAGATGTGATTTCTTTTTGTAACACAGAATCCTACTTAGCAATAAAGGAGGATAAACTAGATGTCTATAGGTAAATGGATGCAACTGAAGACCATACTCTTAAATGAAATAAAATATACACTAGATATTATACAATGCGTGAAACTTCAAATGGAAAGAGAAACTGGATGGAGGAATAGAGAAAAGAGGGAACGTAAAAGCAAAATAACAAAACATCTATTTATCTTTATATCTATCTACCTATCTGTTTAATCTATGATAATTAATATAGTTATGCTACTGATTTCTCCTAGTTCACTTAAAAGAAAGGTCTGTACTAATATTGTTTGCACAACTAAATGCCAATATATTTTGGGTAACATTTAAAAATAATCATCTATAATATATTAACCTTGTTACTCTCCTAGTGATTTGTTTTGAAATGTTGGTTCTTTCCCTCTTGAAATAAATAAATAAATAAAGGAGCTCCCAAACTTCTTCAATGCAGTGTCTCCACAAAAACATAATAGCAGAAGCCTGCAGATAGGATGTTTAATCACAGCATAATGAAAGTGGTGCTATCATTCATCCTCTAGACAGAATAGATGAGAGTTGAATTTTCTTTCAAATATTTCAAGAACTTGGAGCTTCAGTGTTTCATCAATTAGGAAAAGTGAGGGTATCTTTTAGAATCAATTTCCTACATCAATGCCTGGAGTTTGTGCTGCATACTTTCAGTATATCACAGAGTGTGGTCTAAGTGTTTCCACTCTAAAAGGTGTCACTGATTGTGTTCAAAGTTTCCAATATGCTCTTTACCTTTCACAGGTAGAACTTCCTAAAGTTATAATTTTTGAAAAAGTATAGTACACTTATTTCCCAGTTATTCCAGACCCTGACAAACTGTTACCTTAAACTGGTAAGTCTATTTCACTAAATTTCCTCTTGGCATTTGAAAGTCATTCACATGGTGGTTATTGTCCAAATGTGTGTCAAAACCATTTTTAAATTAAAAGTAGATTTTCAAAGAAATGCTGCTAGCTGAAGTAAAACATTTGCTATCATTCAGACAGTTGTGATGACATAGTTCATCTTTAAAATAAACAAGGTTTTATTCCCTCATTTTGTTAATAATTTTGATTGCAAATCAAAGACTGACAGACACTTAAAAATTTATGTTATTTTGCATCTTACAAGATAAAAATTGCTTTACTTAGGTTCTCTGTTAATTCATTCAAGTTTCTGTTTGATAGCCTAAAGTGAGCAAGAAAGTATTAGTTCTGTGTGTTTTTATCAATACGTTTATGTAGCATATTACTTTTTGAGGTAACAGATACACTTTCCTTTCCTGTACCTTAAAAGAATTAGTATAGTCCTTGAAGTGTGTTGTTATTCAACTGTTGGCTAAGTTTGAATAAACAGTTGTTGTAATTCCTTTTTCTCCTCTCCTTCATGTAGAGTGTTTTTTTTGTTTTCTATTCTCAGACTATCCACCTTTTTAATGTATTTTTTGTTTGCTTGTTTGTTTTATACAGGGTCTCCCTCATAGTGAGCCCTCTGTTGTCAGCCTCCCCTGCTCTGAAATTACAGGTATGCACCACCACGCCCGGATTTTGGCTGGCTCAGTGCACCTGGGGGTGGGCTGGCATAGAATGTGATGCCTGGGATAGAAACCCCATCCCTGTGCTTGCCTAATCAGGTGCTTAGTTCACTGAGCTATCTTGCCAGCCCTCATATTACCCATCTGTGCCTGTACTCAGAACTTTTAATATTTCAATTATTTTAATTAGCTCCCCAAAGTTATAGTTCATAAAATATTGCAGTTATTTGTCATGCTGTCCACTATGTGTCATAATTATTAAAATGTTTAATTTTTCATTTTTTGTTTTCTTTTTGTATTTTTAGGGAAAGGTCTCCAGGGTGTTCAGGGTTTCATTACTTGATCGGACTCCTAGTGATCCTTCTGTTTTCAGCCTCCCAAGAGCTGAGATTATAGGGGTGTGTCACCATGCCCAGTCTCAATTGTCATCTTTGCACACCCCAGTAGCAGAGGCAGCACAGCAGGCCAGGGGATCGAACCACTGGCTCCTATGTCTGCTCTCAGGTGCTTTAATCCACTGAGCTGTTTGGCTGGTCCTTTTATTTTTTGAGATGAAGTCGTGCTGTGTATACCATGCTGGCATGGACCTCACAGCTATGCTTCTGTGTCTGATCACATTTAACCAGAACTGCATATATGCAATTAAAATTTGTATCTTTTACATGAATGATACATTTCAATATAAAGTAATTTTCTGTGGTTTTTTTTTTGTTGTTGTTGTTTTTTGCTTTTTTGTTGTTGTTGTCTTTGTTTTTTGTATTTTAGGGAAGGGTCTACAGGATGTTCAGGGTCTCACTACTAGTTCAAACTCATAGTGATACACCAGTTTACAAACTCCAAAAAGCTGGGATTGCAGGAGTGCGCCACCACACGCAGTCTCACTTGCCCTCTCAGCATGTCCTGGAAGCAGGGCTGGCACAGCAGGCTTGGGATCAAACTCCTGTTCGAAGCAGGCGCTTTCATCTGCTGAGCTATTTGGCGTGGCGAATTTTCCATTTTTAAATTCTGAGTTTTTAAAAAATCCATGAAATTGTTTCAACAAGTGTACAACTGAAAGAATGGTAAATGAAATGATTTGAGTCAAAATCAATGTATTTCTTTATTGCTTTGAAGACAGAAGTTTGATAGTTTATTTACATAAGTACTTTTAAAATTAAGAAAAAACAAACAATGGCTTTTCTAAGACCTCATACATTTTTTCAAACTAGATACAAAAGTTTGATATAACTGAAATGTTCTGTGTTTTAAAGAATCATGTCAGTTTCACAGTATAACAATTCAGTGTCATAGTTAAATGTACCTTTTAAATGAGTAGCTGGATATACCACTTAACTAATTTGAGTTCTAACCATTTAGCAGAATATTATAAGAAATGTAAAAACGGTAAAATGTCTACCAAAATACATTAAGCACTTCACTGACTGTATTTGTCATTCATACCTTTGGGATTGAACTCCGGCCCTTGCGCTTGCCAGGGAAGTGCTTATGCTTATTCCACTGAGCCATCTCCCTGGCCCCTTGTCATTCAAACTTTGAAAGCTTTATTTCATTTATCAACAAAGCTGTTTTACAAATCATGTTCCAATGGTCTACATAAAATTATGTGAGTTTATTGAGCATCACCAGATATATGCAAATAGTAAGATGAAAACAGAAACATCTGTCTTTATAAAATACCTTCTTACTGTAATCAAACTTTAAGCCTATAAATATTCTCAAAATACATGTGAACCTTGACCAGAATTTTATAATAACACACTTGAAAAAAATGTATTTTCATAATACATGGGCATTTAATCCATTAGTTATGTAGGAGTATGTATTGTAATTTCTACATATTTGTGAAATTCTAATTGTATTTCCTTTTGAGCAGAGAAAGCAATGTTTATGCTTTCATTCAGTTTAAATTCTTTGAGGTCTGCCTCAGACTCACAAATGGTTTATCTGCAAAATGTCCTATAATGTCCTATGTATATAACATGTCAGACTAATCTGAACTTTTATTGTTGTGGAGTGGAAAGATTTTTGTGTATTTATTAGAAGTAGATGGTTTGTAGTACTATTCAAAATTTGTATTTTCTTGCTGATAATCTGCCTGGCTCTTCTATTATCATTTAAAATAGGACTTTCATTTTATAATTATTATTGTTGTGACTCTTTTTCCTTTCTTATTTAGTGATTTTCTTAAGTAAACAATTAAATTATTAAATTATTTATTCTTTGTCACATGGAATCTTGGGACTCTGTGCTAAATTAATGTAATGATCTGGAAATATTACTTTTTACATGTGCTAGTTAATGTTTATTAGTAATTGCTTCAAGCAATCTTTTATTTATTATTAGTTTACATTTACAGCTATACATGCAACTATACACATATATATGCACACATCTACACAAGCACATAAACGTACATGCATATGTGATCATATATGTTTATGTGTTTGTGTTTATTTTTTATTTTTTACTAATTTTATTGAGAAATAGCAATGAGACAGCTCCAAAACCAAATGATAGGACAATTTCAATAATTAATACATTGCATATTGTTGTCTTTGTAGTTGTTATTTCTAGTACAAGATGCAGACATGCAGATATCCTGTCCAAACATTATTAGTAGAAATCTTTCTGGGCTGGGGAGATGGCTCAGTAGAATAAGAACTTGCCTGGCAAGCAGAAGGGCCTGAGTTCAATCCCTGGTTCTGAAAAAAAAAATACTACAAATCTTTCTTCTCATTGAATTAAGAGACAGTAGCTGTATATGTATCCTGGCTGTAGCTGTGAATCTATCCATATACATATACAAAATGGTCCTTCATTTGCATCCTCTTTTTTTGTTTAGTTTTGTCAGAGATGGATATTCCCTTGCTATTTAAATACTGTAGGTGCATGAATTCAGCAAAATAATCCAATATAGTCCAGTAGTCCAGAATAGTAGTGGGTTATCTGCATGACTGGCAATGTAGAAGTTGTTGACATGAGCCCTTGACAGTTCAGCATATTAATAAGGCTTTACTTTTCATACCTCATTATTATGCTTTTTTGCTGGATGGTTAAGACCAAGATAAAGCAAGACCTATATAACAAGAAATGCCACTTTTATATCTGACAAGGTCAGTCAAATTCCCTCAGGATTTACCCTGTAACCCTGTACTGCACTTTGTAGATCTTTTGTCAGTGTCAGCCATGTGGATGAGTCATGGCTATTGCTTGATCAATTTGCTCTCTGCGAAAGCCTAAGAGAATGTTTTTCTCCATGTGAGTACCCTTAGGCACACACTACATTGTCAATTACTTTGCTCTGTGGCCCCATAATCTCCTTGATCAGAAAATTTAGGACACAACTCTGTTATAGGATGTAACAGTACAGGTTCTCTTATGTCCTGAGTCCTCACTGACCTTGAAAGTTAGCTGTCCATACAGCCCTTCGTTTTTCTCTAATTTTTGGTCTGCAAACTTAGGTTGTTAATCCTCTAGAAGAGAAGATTAATGATATTATGACTTAATAATATAGGCAGTTGAGCTTAACCTCACTATCTGTCTGATTATCAAACATCTTAGACATAGCATGGAGCAGGTATTTTCCATCAAGTATTGATATGTTAAACTTTAAATCCCTACAGAATGTGAAGCAAAGAAAGGAAAGATAAATAAATAAATATATTTAAAATTTTGGATAAACAATTACATATTTTTACACAGAAATTTAGACATCTAACTATAAAAAGCATTGTAGCAGGACAATCCTGACTTTTTTTCTTATCTCTTGTTTTCATTTATTACCCATTTTCTTAAACAAACATTTACTTGAGAGACAGTATAGCAGTAATTGTTATGACATAACAAGCAGTATGTATTTAAAAGAACAGAGTGTCAGGCATTCCAAGTACAACCCTAGTATTACACATTGCTATTCAGCGCAGTTGCTCAATTCACAGGTTGATCAGGTAATATTTGGACAAAAATTTTCTTAAATGACTTTGAAACACGCAATTTATATCGTGTGTGTGTGTGTGTGTGTGTGTGTCTGTGTGTGCAAGTATACATCTTGAAAAATGTCTGTTTGCAACCTCTTTCATTCACATTCCAGCCACCTCTTACTATCTTATCTTGTGCTTAGCATGTTTGTGTGCAGATCCTCAAGATTAGCAACAGATAGGGTGAATCTTTTGGGTTCTTTTACGTCATCTCAGCCATGAATATATACATGAATTTTTGGATTCTTAGAAATGTGTAGAAATTCTCCAAGCCACCAATCAGTATTTTCTAGAGTTTTCAATTTAAATTTCAGGCCAGCCTTTAACTATTCTTTAAAAATATATAAAATATATGGCTGCACATATTGAGCAAATTCTGAATCAGGTAAAATAAAACTAGGTTGTATAAATAAAGACTTTCCTGGAAATTACCAAGTGGTCAAGCAATGATAACTCATCTATGGAAGGTCTTTCTGTGTCTTATATCTGCTCTGCCTTTCCATAGATGGCTCGAGTACTCATTGTCCCCACTACTCTGTGAAGGTGCTGCTCTGGGGAATTTTGTGGCACTGAGAGCTGATGAAGAAAAAGCCTCACAGAGCATCACAAACTCTGAAGCTAGACCTTCAAATACTTGCTTTTCTTTCCAACAATGCAAACTTTTAAGGTATAGAATTATTTCTTGGACTGTTAGAAACAAATAATATTTGGAGCTTTGAACAAATTACCTTTGACTTTTTAATATTTGTCAGTGATCTTGTAGCTTTCATTATTTTTTGTTCTTTCTTTCTTTCTTTCTTCTTTCATTCTTTCTTTCTTTTTTTTTTGGGGGGGGGTCCTGCTTAGCCTGTCCTGAGGGTGAGGCTGGCACAGCATGTGGTACTGGGAATGGAACTGCTACTCAGTGCCTGAGCTTGCCTACGCAGGTGCTTTAGACCACTGAGCTATCTTGCCTGCCCTATTTTTCTTTTGTAGCTTTAAGAAGGATAATTTTGAGCATCCTTAGTCTTCTATTCTCTATGTACTTCATATAATATATTATACACTGTATTAATACTGCACAAACAAGATAAATCTAAATAAATTAGTTGTACATGATCATGAGCAATGAAAGAGACTATCCCGGTGCGTTCTCCTCCCTCACATTCAGGCCTGAGTTGCAGCTCACTTTGTGGGAATATTTCCACTTTGTCCAGGATGAAGGTGGACAAAATGAAAAAAAAAAAAAAAAAAAAAAAAAAACAAACTGATATGAGCACGGAAAGTCTGAAATAAAATAAGTAAATAAGAGGGAGGGGGCTAAAATAGCAAGAGGTGAAGGAAAAGATATGCCTCCATTTCTGTTTTAGATGTGCAGCTACTCAACATGGTCTTTGTTAGAAAAAATACAATTTTGAAGTAAAACCCATATATATAATTATGTGGGTGAGTGGGAATTTGTTTCATTATAAAGATGTTAGAAAGATATCAAGTTGAACAAATATGTGACCAACATGCATATATATTAATCAACATATAATTCAAATATATATATATAATATATATAATATATATATATATTATATATTATATGGATGAATATGTTAATGTATATGCATACATGTCTGTATGTATCATGTTTATTTCATTAAACGCTATTGTTTATAATGTATTTCTTATAAAATTTATGACATTATACTACTGAATTTTTTTTGTATTTGGGACAGGGTATACAGGGTGTACAGGGTGTACAGGGTGTACAGGGTATACAGGGTGTACAGGGTGTACAGGGTGTACAGGGTATACAGGGTGTACAGGGTATACAGGGTGTACAGGGTGTACAGGTTCTCACTGTGTAGATCGGACTCAGAGTGATTGTCATGTTACAGCCTCCCAAGTGCTGGGATTGCCGCTGTGTACCAACTTGCCAAGTCTCAGTCACCTTCTTAGTGTACCCCGGAGGCGGGGCCAGCAAGGCAGGCCAGGGGATCCAACTCCCAGCCCCTATGTCTGCCTAAACAGGCATTTTAATCTGCTGAGCTATTTGGCTGACCCTTATACTTATTAATATACCAGTTTAATAACACTTGCAGGAATTTTATTACTAGTGTTTTCTGTACAAAAATTAATGTATAAAGAAGACATTTTTCTATTTCTGATAATTATGCTAATTATAACATAATTGAAAACCACTTTGGGAAATTAATTTATTGTTGGAACTTTGTTATCTTACTCAACTCTTTTATATAATATGAAGGCCTAAATTAGCATCATTTTTTAAATAAATACCTTAGGCCTATCATTTAAGAGTCACTGTTTTATAATAAATAATTCATATTGAGCCATTTATTTTCCCAATATACCTGTGAGGAATGTTTTTATTATGTTCCTTGAATATCTAACCTTATATTTTATGTGATTTTTTTTAAATGTATTTAGTACAGGGTCTCCAGGGTCTCACTATGTAGATCCGACTTGGAGTGATCCTCATATTTTTACAACCCCTTCAGTCTGTGGGATTATAACCCCCTCAGACATGCCACCATGCCCAGTCTCAATCACCAAGTCTCAGCATGCCCTGGGGTTGGGGCGGGCACCGCATGCCGGGGATCGAACACCTGGCTATTGCATCTTCCTAAGCAGATGCTTTAATCCGCTGAGCTATTTGGCCAGCCCTGTATTTTATATGATTTTTGCACAACCATATCATTCTTATGGTGAGCATTTTTAACTTATACTTTCCAAATAGGTCAAATCATAACCCTAGTACATATAAAAATACCACATGTCAAAATGGTAGCTTACCAGTATAGACCCAGAGATACTCAGAACCAGATAGATGACCACACGTGAAATGTTATGGTCAGGAGTCGTAGTGTATGCTTGTAATTCACCTCTGTGTAGGTTGAGACATGTGAATTGCGGTAAGTTTGAGGCTGGCATGGTCTATGGAAGTGAGTTCAAATCCAGGCACAAATATCCATCTAGACCCTATCTCAAAAAATATGAAAAACAAAATAAATATATGTGTTTTCTGCTCACTTAACAAGAGAATACTAGGTTATTTTTGATGTATTACATAAACTGAACATTTTCTTACAAGCCATCATCTTCAATTGAGATTAATTTTTGCCAAGTAGATTATTTCTTTGTCTTCTAAAATTACATATTAATTTCTAGGTGAATAAAGTTTTATTAAACTTGTTAAAAGGACAACACTCAACAAAAAAAGGGAACATTGTCACACTTAAGAAAGGTAGAATGCAATTAACAGCACATATGCAAATAAATATGTATTTAGTAACAGATACTTTTAAAAATAACACATATAATGTCTTAATCTATGAAGTAAATATGCTGTACAAAATGCATATATCCAACCAAATTATTTGGAAGTCATTGAAACTATTACTGGTCCCTTTTAAATCTTCGAGTCCTTAGTAACTCAATTTTTGAAATTTATTTGCAATATAGAAAGTACAGTATTTATAGTAACTTTTACAAGTTAAAACATATTTCTGACCATTTCAGTACTTTATAAACATCTACTAGTTGTACTCTCTTCTGAAAATTGATGATCATTTATCAGCACATGAAATAAAATAACTTATCTTCTTCCACATTTATAAATATACAACATATACCAGGAACAAAACTAACTTACTATCTCTTCCTCTATGTTTGCTATTCAATAACTGTGCCTAACTACATCCATTGGTTCAGCTACAGCTTATTCTTTAAACATCTCAGCTTGTACAGGTTTGAAGAAGAGTCCCCAGGGGTGGAATGGATAACAATATAGTCCACAGCAGTTTTATAAACCTCAGTCTTTCTATTTCTCCATATACTTTCTCCTTCGTCCTAAGAATAACACCCTCATTCTAGGCTAAACTTATTCATATTAATAAGCATGTTCACTATCCATTCTTTTCTTTCCACAATATAATGCATTTGCATTTTGTTAGTTTTTAATATCTATTTTTAACTGGTACATACAAGCACTACAGATGAATGATATAGTCTCCCTGTTAAGTTTCAGTAGATGTATACATGGTATAATAAGTTAATCAAGTTAAGAATCCCATTTTCTCAAATGCTTATGATTTCTCTATGGAAAAATTGTGAAAATTCTTTAATCTAGCCATTAAAAATGCTTAGTACTTTATTATTTCTAAGATACCCTGCTGTGGTGTAATTCTATGCTCATTCCTATTTCTTTACAAATTCTTTGAAGTGTGCTGAATTTGCTGCTTTCACTTAAAATCTTCTTTTACTCCAAAACTTCCAGTCCAAATTTGAATATTCCAATATCATCTTTTTAAATGTTTAATAATTTTTAAGGCATGGATCTTACAAAGGTCCTTTTTTCCTATCTAATTGTGTATTAGTCTTACGTTAAATTTATTCTAGTTTGTTAACTTCATGTTTTATTACACATGTGTCTAGGATTTGCAGAAATTGTAGTATCTAAGCTCTTCCTGTTCTACATGACACATTCTGAACGAAATTTTTCCTTCACTCCGTGCTTCATTAGAATGTGGAAACAGGAAGAAAACAACTTAAAACATATAAGCAAACTTAACAAAAAAGAAGAAAGAGACCAGTGATGGGGGCACAGGCTCTGCTTCACGCTTTACCTCTCATCTCTGCACCCCTCATTGGGCATTAAATTGACTGAAAATCATCATTCACAGATCACATTTTGAAAAGGTTGAAAAATATTAGGGCATAAAAGGATTAGTCTTTCTTAGTCAAGTACATTTTCTTCATGTATTCATGTATTTCTTTTTCATGTATTCAGTACAAGGTCTCACTACACAGATGGGCCTTGTAGTGATCCTCCTGTTTTCAGCCTCCCCAGCGCTGGAATTACAGGTGTGAGCCACCACACCCGGTCTCATTGGCCGTCTCAGAGTTTCCTGCGGGTGGGGCTGGCATGGCATGTGGTGTCAGGGATCAAACCCTAGTCCTTGCTCTTCCCTAAGCAGGCGCTTAGTCTGCTGAGCTATCTCGCTGGCTCTCTTCACGCATTTGATTTTGGTTAATTTACTTATTTCTCTCTACTTGGTTGTATTTTTTGTTTATTCTCCATATTATTTTTCACTCTGACAGATAATGTATTTAATATGTGAATTTATACAAAGGAATTCGAAATTCACTTGATTTGGCATTAAATGTATTAGATCCTAACTATAATATTGTTTCCAACATTTTTTCTTAGAATTTCACAAAATGCATTAGCAGATTAAATCTTGCAGGAGAGTGAGATATGAAATTCACTTAACTTCTAGAACATAAAGTTTAGCAAGTAGGGTCCCTCTAAATTCCCAAATCCCACATGGAAAAGTGAAATAATTTTTAATTCATCATAAATACAGTGCCCATTGTTTCTCTTATTTTAAAAGTAATGTTGTTATACTTTCATACTAGTTTATGTAATTATGTAATCATGCAAAAATTTTAACTTTGTAATAATAGTTTTAACAAAATGTTATCTTTACAAATATTTTGATGCTGAAGATACAAGTAGCTGCATGGATTTTATTTTTATTTTTTATATATTTATTTTTATTGAGAAATAAATATGAATGGGACAGTTTCACAGCTGATTAATAGAACAGTTTTGATAGTCAATACACTGTACATTGTTATCTTAGTGATTATCCATAGTACAAGAAGCAGACAGGATATTCTGTGCAAACACTGTTAGTACACATCTTTCTTCTCAATGAGTTAAGCAAAAGTAGATGTAAATTTATCCTAACTATTTTGTATATGTAAATACAAAATGATCTTTCCTTTGTATCTTTTTTTTAATTTTAATTTTATTTTTTTGTCCTGTCAGAGGCGAATATTCTATTGGCATCTAAATACTATAGGTGTTTGAATTCAACTAAACAATCTAACACTGTCTAGCAGTCTATAATATTAGTGGGTTATCCTCAGAAGTTATTGACTTGAGCCTTTTACAACTCATCGTATTAATATGGATTTACTTTACATACCTCGTTTTTATACTTTTCTGCTGGATGGTTAAGACCAAGATATAGCAAGACCTATATACCAAGAAATGTAACTTTTGTATCTGATAAGGTCAGCCAAGTACTCTCAGGATTTATCCTGTAGCCCTGTATCGCCTTTTGTACATCATTTTGTCAGTGTCTGACATGAGGATGAGTCATGGCCATTGCTTGACCAATTTGCTCTCTGTGAAAGCTTGAGAAAATGTTTTTCTCTCCATGTGACTCTCCCCAGGCTTACTTTAGATCATCGAACACATTTCTCTGTTGGCTCCATAATCTTCTTGATCAGAAAATTTGGAGCACAACTGAGTTACATGTTGTTACAGTACAGGTTCTCCTATGTCCTGAGTCTTCACTGACTTGAAAGGCTAGGGTCAAAATGTTGGCTAACAGTGCAGCCCTTCCTTTTCTCCAAATTTTGATCTGCTAACTTAGGTTGTTAACCCTCCAGAAGAGAACCTAATTATTAGCCTGCAATATATGCAGTTTGGTTTACCCTATCTGTTGAAATATCAAACATTTTGGCATATGTTGGAACAGGTATTTTCCATCAGATATTGATATGTTGAAATTTAAGTCCTTACAGAATATGAAGGAAAAATAATTACATAAAAGTATAAATGAGCATTTACATGTTTTTACAAAGAAATTTAGAAACCTAATCATATACGGAATTGTAAGTCCTTATATTAGGGAGACAATACGATATTTACAGACGTGGGTCTGCTTTATTTCACTAATAAGTATATCTTTAAGGGGCATCCACTTAAATATGAAGGCTTCAAGTTTATCATTCTCTATAGCTGAGTAATATTCCATTACATGAAAGTACCACATCTCTTTCAACCATTCCACATGTGAAAGGCATTTTTATTGTTTCCAAGATCTGGCTATCACAAATTGTGCTGCGATAAACATAGGTACGCATATATCACTATGATATGACGCTTTCAGTTCCTCCGGGAAAATTCCCAGTAGGGGGATAGCAGGCTTGAATGTGATTTCCAGTCCTAGTTTTCTAAGGAGTTTCCACACACTGATTTCCATAATGGTTGCACCAGTCTACACTCTCACCAACAGTGGAGAAAGTCTACACTCCCACCGACAGTGGAGAAGGGTTCCCTTTTCCCCACAGCCTCTCCAACATTTATTGTTGGTTGATTTCTTTATGATAGCCAACCTTTCTGGGGTGTGATGATATCTCAGCGTTCTTTTAATTTGCAATTCGCGAATGGCTAGTGATGTGGAACATTTTTTCATATATTTATTCGCTTCTTTAATTTCATTCTCTGAGAAGTGTGTGTTCATCTCAGATGCCCTTTTCTGGATTGGCTCTTTAAATTTAGCTGGCCTAATGTTCTTTAGTTCTTTATAAATTCTAGAGGGCAGACCTTGGTCTGAGTGCTTATTAGTTAAGAATTTTTGAAGTTTGTGGGTTGTCTTTTCACTTTGTTGACAATTTCTTTTGACGTGAAAAATCTTCTCAATAAGAGGTGGTACCAGTTGCTAATTCTTTCAAGTGTTTCCCGTGTGATTTGGTTTCTGTTCATGAACTCTTTCCCTACCCCTATGTCTTCAAGAGATCCTCCTACTTTCTTTTCTAGGAGATTTAGTGTTTCTGATTTAATGCTCAGTTCTTTAATGCACTTCGATTTTAGTTTAGCGCATGATGATAGACCTGGATCAAGTTTTAATCTTCTGCGTGTAGAGAGCCAATTTTTCCAGCACCATTTGTTAAAGAGATTATCTTTCTTCCAGTAAGTGTGCTTGGCCCCTTTGTCAAAGATCAGGTGGCTGAGTGCATTCCTAGTGGCCTCTACATCTACTAGTCTACTCCATTGATCTTCAGATCTATTTTGTTGCCAATACCATGCTGATTTTATTACAGTAGCTTTGTAGTATAATTTCAAGTCAGAAATTGTAATGTCTCCTGCTTTGTCTTTGTTGGCCAGGATTGCCTTTGCTATTCTAGGTCTTTTTTGATTCCAGATAAATTTCAGGAACATTTTCTCTAGGTCTGGCAGGTATGTTGGTGGTAGTCTCATAGAAATTGCATTAAACTGTATAACAATTTTGGGAGTATGGCCATCTTCATGATGTTGGTTCTTCCTATCCAGGAGCAGGGAATATCTTTCCATTTTCTGAAATCCTATGCAATTTCCTTTATCAAAATACTGTAATTTTCCATGAAAAGATCATTGATTTCTTTAGTTAGATGAATTCCCAGGTATTTCATTTTCCTCAGTGCTATTGTAAAAGGTATTATCTCCCTAATTTCCTTCTCAGTGTATTTGTTATCTCTGTAGAGGAATGCTATTGACTTTTGGGTATTGACTTCATAAACTGCTATGCTACTGAATTGCTGTATTAATTCTAGTAGAATTAATAATTAATTAAAAATTAATAATTCTAGTAGAATTACTACTTCTTGGTGGAGTTTTTTGGGTTTTCCAAGTAAAGTATCATGTCATCTGCAAATAATGATAGTTTCACTTCTTCTTTACCTATTTTTACTCCTTTAATTTCTCCCTCTTGTCTTATGGCTCTAGCTAATGATTCCAGAACTATATTGAAGAGGAGGGGTGATAGATGACATCCTTGTCTTGTACCTGATTTGTGAATGAAAGACTTCAGTTTTTCCTCATTGAGAATTGTATTAGCCATTGGGTTGTCATAGATGGGTTTTAACAGATAGAAGTAGAGGCCTTCTATTCCAATTGTCTGTAGGACTTTGAACATGTATGAGTTTTGGACTTTGTCAAAAGCCTTTTCTGCATCAATTGAAATGATCATGTGGTTTTTTGCTTTCGCTCTGTTGATATAGTGTATTACATTTATAGATTTTCTAATATTGAAACATCCTTGCATCCCTGGGATGAATCCTACCTGGTCATGGTGTATAATCTTCTTGATGATTTGCTGTATTTTATTTGCTAGGATTTTATTATCACATAAATTATGATAAGTTGTGCTTGAATTTTCATTGAAGTGTAGATAGATATTGTTGAATTTCTTGTTTAATTTCATTTGTAACCCAATGATTGCTGAGTAGGGTGTTGTTTAATTTCCATGTATTTGGCGGGTTTTTCTGGTTTCTTTTGTTATTTATTTCCAGTTTCATTGCATGTGGTCAGATAATATGCATGTGTTAATTTCAGTTTTCTTGCATATACTTAAGCATGACCTGTGTGCTAGAATGTTATCTATTTTAGAAAATGACTATGTGCAGCTAAGAAAAATGTGTATTCTGCTGTGTTTGGGTGGAACACTCTGTGTATGTCTACCAAGCCCATTTGTTCTAAGCTCTGGTTCAGTTGTACTACTTCTTTGCTAATTTTTTGTCTGGTTGATCTATCTATTTGGAATAAAGGGGTATTATGGTCTCCTGTTATGATTGTTGTATTGGATATTATATTTTTCATGTCTATTAAAGTTTGTCTTATATAGTTGGGTGCTCCTGTGTTTGGTGCATACATATTTATGATTGTTATCTCTTCCTCTTGAATTTTTCCTCTAACTATTATATGGTGGCCTTCTTTATTTCGTTTGATCATTCTTGGTTTGAAGTTGACACTGTCTGAGAATAGGATTGCTACCTCTGCTTTTTTCTGAAGTGCTGGGGCATGTAGTATTGTTTTCCATCCTTCGACTTTCAGCCTGTGAGTTTCTTTATGAGTTAAATGTGTTTCCTGTATGCAATATATTGTTGGATTTTGTTTCTTAATCCACTGTTCCAATCTATTTCTCTTAATTGGTGAATTGAGTTCACTTACATTGATGGTTATTATTGAGATGTGTTGACTTATGATTGACATGTTATTTGAATGCTGTTTTTAAATTATTTCTTCTCCTGTGTTTATTTGTTTGCCCTGTTTAATGGGTTTCTTCTGTTCTCATTGGTGGAGTTCTGATCATTTTGGTCCCCCTCTAGAACATCTTTCAGTAGTCTGTGCAGGGTTGGTTTTGCCATCATGAAATTCTTTAGTTGTTCTTTGTCATGTAAGTATTTCACTTCTCCATCAAACTTGAAAGAGAGTTTTGCAGGGTATAGTAGTCTGGGCTGGAATTTGTTTTCATAGAGGACCTGAAGTACTCTGCTACATGCTCTTCTTGCCTTCATGGTTTATGAAGAGAAGTCGGCCATAATTCTGATGGGTTTTCCTTTGAATGTGATCTGCTTCATTTCTCTAGCAGCTTTCAGTATGATATTCTTGTGTTGGATTTCTGGGATTTTGACTATTATATGTCTTGGTGTGTTTTTAATTGGGTTGAAGTTATTTGGAGTTCTGTTTGCTTCAGTTACGTGAGTATCAGATTGTTTCCTCATATTTGGGAAGTTTTCTGCAATTACTTCTGCCCATATTCTTTTTACATCATTTGTATTGACTCCTTCATTCTCATTGATACCTTTAGTCTCAGATTGTTCATCTTTGCGTGTCTTGCAAGTGATGAATTATTTTTTCCTGCATCCTAGTTGTTTTTAAGAGATCCTTTCTTACCTTTTCACTAGCTGCACCAGCATCTTCAAGATCTGAAACTCTATCTTCACTTTCGCTCAAATGGTTTTTCAGGCTTGTAATTGAGATTTTAAGGTCTTCTCCATCTCTTTGACTCTGTTTCATATGCTCTATTACTTTTTGTATTGCTCATTCAAGGAACCCATCATATTTTTAATTTCCTGTATTTTTTTATCAATGGCTTCTTTAGATGCAGTTATTAATTCTTTTACTGCAGGGTTTTTAACAGATTGGGTTTCTTCTTTATGTTTCTGTATTTGATTCTTTAGTTCAGGTGTTATGAGTTTAGAGATTTCTTTTTTCATTTCAGACACTAATTCTGCTTTGAGTTCCTTTAAACCTTTCTGTAGTTGCTTATTTACTTCTGACACTACTAATTCATGTATTTCAGCTAAGCTAGTGTCCACTGCATTTGTTCTGGTTGGGCATTGTGTTTCCCCCATATGTTTCTGCATTTGATTCTTAAGTTCAACTGCTATAAATTCAGAGTTTTCTTTTTTTTAATTCCAGAAATTAATTCTGCTCTGAGTTCCTCTACATCTTTCTGCTCTTGCTTATTTACTTCCGATGCTATTTGTTCATTTATTTCAGCTGAGCTAGTGTCCTTTGCACTTGTTATGGGTGGGCTTGAAACCTGAGATTGTACTTTGCTCCTTGTCTTTATCATTTCGTTTAACACTGACCTGTGGCCTTTGGTGTAGAGCTTTGGGGCAATTATGTTATCACTTAATGAAATTCAGGTACTGATATACCAAGTTCTAGTTCATGCATTTGCGCCTGGCTTGTGTTAGACTACTGTGCCCAGCTCCTTACTGTTGTTGCCCTTGGAGGTGGGCCTGCTGTACACCTCTGGTAAGATGATTTGTTCCTGGATTAGCTGTGTGATTTTGACCCTAGTCTCACTGTGGGGACTTTAGCTGCAGGGTTTTACCTCAAGCCTGTATGCGAGGTCTGTGCTGGGTCTGGAGGGGTATGAGGAGTAGGGGAGAGAGAGCCCAGAAGTTCTCCCACACACTCACCGGTGTTGTGTTTTGGTGGGTCTGCAGGACTCCCAAGAGCACGACAGCAGTTCTTACTCAGATGGCAGGCTGCGCTGGGTCTGGCCAGCCGGGGGAGGTCCGGATAACAAGGGCAAAGGCCTCTTATGGCTGGTCTGAGCTTGGAGCGGCGGGTGGGCACAGGACAGAGCAGAAGCTCTCCGCTACACCCGCAGGGCCTGGGGTTGGTCGGATATTGCTGCGTGGATTTTAATTTCAACAAATGAATCTTTTGCTCTTAATAGCAGAGCATGTGTCACCTTTGAAAATACTCTTCAGGTCATAGTCATCATATTCATCTATGCTGTATATTTATTTATAAGTCAGTTCCAATCGTGCACGTATAGTACATGTGCATGTATAATTAAATATGTGTTACAAAACTTAAAAATTGACTGACACTGTGTGTTTCTTTTACATGCGAAACTCGGGGCATAAATGTTTTAAATAGCAAAATAAATCAACGATAATGAAACATAGAGCGACAGAGCTTTCGCAAACAAGAACTTTAGACAGAAAGAAGAGAAAAGGAAGACAGTAGAAGGGGAAGTAGAAGCATTAAGGTAAATTCTATACACGGGCAGCTCCCCGAGATGAACGCAATCCTTGTGAACTGCTGGCACCAAGGGCTGAACCGCCGGTGAGGCACGCCCAGGTCTCGCGTCCTCCGCTTACACAGTTATTGCTCACTGTCGCTGCTGCCGCGCTCTCCGTCTTCCTCCATCTGTCTCAGTTTTCCTGGACATCACTAACTGTCTCATCAGTTCTTTCCACGTGTTCATTTTTGTGTTTGAATTGCTTTTGGATGCACACATTCATTTTATCTAAACCAGGTTGTGTGTTTGATTCTGTCTTCCTCTGCCGATGTGTTACGATCTAGATTGCAAGGCGCTGTCCTTTCTGTGTCCTCATTGCAGCCACGCTAATCGGTGCATGCGTGCACTGCTCGCCCCGTCTCCCTGTTTTACCCATGCTTGGAATCAAGGCTCTGGCAGCCAACAGAGGGCAGGGCAGTGCATGAGCCCGGGGGAGTCCTACGTAGTTTCACTTGGGTTAAGTTCCTAGGTGCAGTTATGTTTTACATAAAATGTAGGACTGGGGAGAGAACTTGGAGGTGTAAGCACCTTACTAGCAAACGCAAGAACACAAGGATCCCGGTTGGATCCCTGGTATAGCATACCGTGCTGGCCACGCACCAAGCTGGCCACCGAAACCGGGGGGTGGGGGGTGAGGGACCTGGGGGGTTGGGGTGGGGCGCATGCCTATAATCCCAGCTCTGGGGAGGCTGAGACAGGAGGATCACTGAGTCCAAGCTGCATAGCGGGACCCTGTACCAAAAAAAAAAAAAAAAAAAAAAAAAGATTAAATAAAACTGTACAAGAACCAGAGGTATTGGAGTTTAAAGTCTCTAGTATGTATAAAAATTGTTTCTTTACTTCCAAATAAATTTAAAGTTTTCTAATGCTAGTAATCACTGGACACTTCACAGGGCATTGTAATTTTATATGATTGCAGGTCATTAGTACTTTTATACGTATCTTACAAATGTTACTCACTTTTTTTTACTGAAATGTATTTCCCTTATATTTTTAGCAACTACATATTTTTGAAAATAAGTTTTTTGATATGTTGTGAGTATATTCTCAGTTTATTTGATTTTTTATTTTGGTTTGGAGATGCTTTTAAATTTTCATGTCATTAATGTGAAGTTTCCTTCATAATTTTAACTCTGAAGTTGTAGCTAAATTTGTTATCTGTTTTTGAAAGTTTTAAACATTAAATTATTTCAGAATTTTATTTGATGTTTGTATCTGGTTCACTTCTTATCTAATAGTTAATGTTTCCCTATTTAGGCAAGTAAACATTGATTAATAAATGCAACGCTTTCTATGGTTGCTACTCGAATATCATCACTAGTTAAATTATCTTTATATCTACAATATGTTCATTTACATTACTTAGGGTAATTCTATGAACCACATTATATGTGGTAAAAACTATTTCCTTGTATGTTTACTACCATGTATCTTTTATTTTACTCTTTACTTAATTTATATTTTGAATTTTTTGTATTAGATAAACCACATGATATCTAACTTTCTGTCTCTGACTTATTTCACTAGATATTGTAGATTTAACATCAATTAGTTCTTGTAAAGACAAACTGATTTTAATTTTCTTTATGAATCAATGATTTTTCTATTATATAAAAATTCCACATTTTCTTCATTTTCTTTATCAATTTGCTAAGTTTTGGAGCTTAGCTTTAGTGAATTGCATTGTTGCAAACAAGTATATAAACTGTTTTTGGTGGTGGACACCTGTAACCCCAGCCCTTGAGAGGTAAGGCAAGCCAATTGTGGTGAGCTAGAGGCCTGCCGGGGCCATGTAGAGAGAACAAGACCAGCCTGGACTACATAGTTAGACCTTGCATTTAAAAAGTAAAATACAAAAAGCCAGCTGCATGCACATATCATTCTGGTATAGTGCCTTTAACTCTTCTGAGGAGAGTGATAATAGGTCAAGTGGTATTTCTATTTTTAGATTTTTATTTTATACACCTATACACCATTTTCCATTAGGGGTTGTACTAGTTCACATTTCCACTGACAATATGTAAGGGCTTCCTTTACCTCATTGTAATGTGTCAATTTTGAGACCTCAATGTTAGATATTCTGAAGGAAGTAGAATGGAATCTAGTGATGCTTTGATTTACCTTTCTAATGCCCAATAACGCTGAACATTTTTTCATGTATTTATTGATCAGTTTTGCTTCTTTTATTAGAAACACAAGCCATTTGCCAAATTTTTATAGGATTACTTGGTTTGGGTATTATTATGTATGAAATTTATGTGTATTATATATAACATGAAATTACATATACACTTAAGAATATGCTTTAATTTCATATATTCATATATATCATACAGTCTTTATCAGAAAAGTAGCTGGTCAATTTTTTTTTCCATTTTGTGAGATATTGCTTCACTATATTGATTGTTTCCTCAGCTTTGTATGAGATTTTTAATTTGATATAACCTCACTTATTGACTCTTCCAATTGTTTCACTTGCTTTAGGCATTCTGTTTAGGAAATCCTTGCCTGTGCCTATGGTTTGAACTATTGCCCTTATGTGTCTACTTAGAGTTCCATTTTTTCTGTTTTCATACCTAGATATTTGATCAATTTTTGTCTGTGTGTAATACAGTGTAAGAGATATGACATATAATGTTTCATTATCCATCACATTGCTGGCAGTACTCCTAAAAGTACGTGCTGAAGAGCCTCTCTGCTCCAGCATAACTTTTGGCACCTTCAAGAAAACACTGAGAGCTGAAGCTGCATGAGACTGGCTCCACATCTCCTCTTCCTTTCCATCCACTGCTCTACATGTCTATGTGTTACGCCAATCCCACTATGTTCTTGTTACTCTACTTTTGTAATATAATATAAAATCAAAATTGCAAGCCCTGCCAATTTGCACTCTTTTAATCAGGATTCCTTTGGCTATTTTGTATCTCTCAAGGGTTAAATAAAACTTAGGCTTTTTCTCTGGTCTGTGAAGAGAGTTGGTATTTAAATAGGATTAGCATTAAATGTGCACATTTGTTGATAACATGAACATATTAACAACATTAATTTTATCCATCTAGGCACAGAAGATGCCTTCTCATTTTCTAAAAACCTCTTCAATTTCTTTAGAATTCTGTGATTTTCAATATAAAGGTTTTTCCCCTCTGTGGATTGCCTGATTCCTAGAAATTTAATGTTTTAAAAGTGTCATGAATGAAATTGCTTCTGTTATTTTTTTCTTAGTGGATTCATTATTGGTGTGCAAGAATACTATGAATGTTATGTGTTGATTTTATTTCTTGTTACTTTCCTGAATTTGTATATCACCTGTAAGAAAATACTAGTGCTTTGTTTTGTACCTTCTATGTAAAACATCATATTATGTGCAAATACAGAGAATTCAATTCATTACTTTCTTAACCATATCTTTTTTTTCTTTACGTTGCCTGTTTTTACTGTTTGTTTGTTTGTTTGTTTGTTTTGTTTTGTTTGTTTTGCAGTACTGAGGATTGAACTCAGGACCCTGTGCTTGCCAGGCAAGCACTTATTCTATTGAGATATCTCCCTGGCCCATCACTAGCTAAGGTTTTGGTTACTACATAGAATAAGAATCCATAGTGAGATTGGAATCCATTTTTATATTCCTGATTTGGGAGAGAACAGTTTAGCTATTTCCCATTCAATATGGCTTTGGTTGTGAATTTGTCTTATATTACTTTTGTTGGTTTGGCTGAAGATCCTCTGTACCTTTTTCACAAGGGTCTTAATCATGGAGAGATGTGAGATTTCATTAAAGACTTTTGCTATATCTTACTGAGATGGCATTTCATGGCAAAACCTTTATGTTACATTTCAAAATTAGCTTGTCTTCTGTTTTATTTTCTGTGTGTTCCCAAATCAGTATCTGAATATGTGATATATATGGGCAAATATCATATTTTAGCTTGTTTTTGTTACAATATTTACCTCAGTGGTTTACCCTGTGTATGCCTCATTGCTTAGCAAAATCACTATGACATCATCAATTTTATTACTGTAGCATAGCATTCACATCAGTAAATTAATTTGGGATTGTATAACTGGGGACTAAGGGCAAATAAGGAGATCATTAAGACTTAAATTTGTTTAACCATTAGATTTATTTTTTTAAGAAGGAAACAATCAATTAGATGTTAATAATTAATGATTGAGTTACTGCTCTGACTTTCAAAGAGATATTATGGTTATAAAGAGAGTCATTAAAAGTCAATTGCTATAATATGGTCAAAGATGACGCTGGGTTAGGCCAAACTGTCATTGAGGAAGCGTAAAATATATAAATTCTAGACATACTTTTGAGATGGTGTCAATCCCTCAAGAGTGATTTGAATATGGATAGAGAAGAATAAGAGTATCTCCATAGATTGGCTTCAAGCTGCTTGAACTCACATGATTTATTAATTCTTGAAATAAAGAATGACAAAGGAATTCAAGCTATGTAAAATAAGTTAAATTTCAGGAGTTTTAGTTTCACGTTTTTAGCTGTACGGTTTTAATGTAGAGATAATGCACTGGACATGACAGTTCAGAGTCAGGGAAGGTACTAGGGACCATGTTAGTTGGTAGATGCTGTCATCACTATCACAAATGGCTATATCGTTAGTACCTATCAATTCGGCTGAGCATGAGGTTGTGCTGATATCTATGGAAAAGAATAAGCAATAAGTAGGAGAACTTATGGTCTCACAGTATTGCTATTGCAAAGGCATACAGATATAACTAAAAGAACATAAAAAGAAAACAAAATGATCTAAAATAAAATAAAATCCAACTCACTATCCTAGAGTGAATTCTGGTTTGGAGAAATAGTGTGTACATTGTATTGGAAGGCAAAACTCAGAGAAACACTTGAGTTTTCTCCATGAGTCAGCCAGCTAGCCTATGTGTCTAAATTTTGTTTTCTTTTTTTTGTTGTTGTTGTTTTCACAATTTTTAATTTCTTTCCATAATTCTAGTGACAGACAAATAGCAATGAGACAGTTTCAAATCAAATTGTTAGGACAGTTTCAATAATTAACACATTGTATACTCTCTTCCTAGTGGTTATTTGCTATACAAGATGTAGACATGATATTCTATTTACAAACACTATTACAACAAATCCCTCTATTCATTAAGAGAATGTAATTATATATCTATTCTAATCATTTTGAATACACAGATACAAAAAGGACATTCATCAGTATGCCCTTTTTTGTTTATTTCCTTCATTTGAAAATTATAGGTGTGTTAATGCAGCAAAATATTTTAAAAGAGTCCAGTAATCCGTAATAGTATTGGGTCTTCTGCATGACTGGTAGTATCAGAAATTGTTGATCTGAGTCCCCTAAAGCTCAACATAACAGCATGGCTTTACTTTTGCACTTCGTTTTTTATACATTTCTGCTGGATGTTTAAGACCAAGATAAAGCAAGACCTATGCAACAAGAGTTGTAGCTTTTGGATCTGATAAGGTCAGTGAAATCCCCTCAGGATTTATCCTGAGATCCTGTACCTCCTATTGTGGATCTTTTGTCAATTTCAGCCATGTGGATGAGTCATGGACATTGCTTGGATAATGTGCTCTCTGTGAAAGCCTGAGAGAATGTTTTCTCTCCTGTGACTCTCCTTAGGCACACTCTACATCATCATTCACTTTCCTCTTTGGCCTCATAATCTCCTTGATCAGAAAATTTGGGACACTACTGAGGTACATGATGTCACAGTACAAGATCTCATGTGTCCTGAGTCTTAATTGCCCTTGCAAGGCTTGGGCCAAAATGTTGGCTTTTCTTGTGGCTCTCCTTTTTCTCTAATTTTGGTCTGCAAAGTTAGGTTGTTAAGCCTCCAGAAGAGAAGCTTATTGTTATTACTGTACAACCTAGGCTGTTAAGCTTAACCTCACTAATGTCTGAAGATCAAACATCTTAGGCATAACATGGAACAGGTGTTTTTCATCAAGTGTTAATATGTTGAACTTTAAGTCCCTAAAGAATATGATGAAAAAACATTCTAAAAAAATTAAAATATATTTTGAAAATAGGCATAAAGAATTATATAATTCTTATGTTTACATACATGTCCAGAAATCTAACCATATACAACTTTTTAGCAGGACAGTCCCTCAACATTCCTTTTCCTGTCTCCTGCCTTCATTCACCACCCCCTTCTTTTTGAACAATCATCTACCCAGTAGAGAGCACGGCAGCAACTGGCATGTCATGACAAGCAGCCCCTATTCAGAAGACCAGAATGACAGGCACTGCATGCATGAACCTACTGTTACAAATTGTCATCTTCAATGCAGTTGCTTAGTTCACAGGTGTCTGTATACATAGTCAGGGTGAGAATCATTCCAAATAACTGCAAGATTCTCAGAATCATTACCTTACCCATCTTCTACATATAACAGTAGGGCTTGCCTCTGTCATGTTTCCTAGCTCTTCTCCTTGCTCTCTTTTCATTGACTTGTCCTCAAGTTCTTGCTTTCCTTTTAGTTGTATTACACCTTTCTATTTGTATTTCCTCTTCTGAGTTCTTTTATTAGGGAAACTATACGATATTTATACATGTGTGTCTGGTTTATTTCACTTATGAGTGTATCTTCATTTGGCATGCACTTCAATATAAAGGCTTCAATTTTATCATTCAATTTTTAGCTGAGTAATTCTCCATTGCATAAAAATAGCACATCATTTTCATCCATTCCTCAGGTGATGGGCATCTTGGTTGGTTCCAAGATTTGGCTATCACAAATTGTGCTGCTTTAAACATAGGCACACATATATCACTATGATATGATGTTTTCAGATCATCTTGGAAAATTCCCAGTAAAGTAATAGCTGGATTGAATGGGATTTCCAGTCCAAGTTTTCTAGAGTCTTCACACTGATTTCCATAATGGTTGCACTAGTCTACATTCTCACCAGCAGTGGAGAAGGGTTCCTTTTTCCCCACAGCCTCTCCAACATTTGTTTTTGGGTGATTTTGTTATGATAGCCCTTCTTTCTGGGGTGAGATGATATCTCAATGTTCTTTTAATTTGAATTGATGTGGAGCTTTTTTCCATATATTTATTTGCTTCTTTAATTTCATCCTCTGAGAAGTGTATGTTCATCTTGGATGCCCATTTCTGGACTGGGTCTTTAAATTTTGGGGCCCTAGTGTTTTTTAGTTCTTTATAAATTCTAGAGAGCAGACCTATGTCTGAGTACTTATTTCTCATGATTTTTTCCAAATCTATGGGTTGTCTTTTCACTTTGTTGGTAATTTCTTTGCGGTGCAAAAACTTCTCAATAAGAGCAGGTCCCAGTTGTTTGTTTCAAAGGTTTCCTGGACCATTTGATTTTTGTTCATAAACTCTTTGCCTACCCCTATGTCTTCAAGAGTTCCCACTAATTTCTCTTCAAGGAGATTTAGGGTTTTTGTTTTAATACTTAGATCTTTAATACATTTTGCCTTTTGCTTAGTGCATGGTGATAGACCTGGGTCAAATTTGAGTTTTTGGCATGTAAAGAGCCAGTTTTTCCAGCATCAATTGTTAAAGAGGCCATCTATCTTCCAGTGAGTATGTTTGACTAATTTGTCAAAGATAGTGGCTGAGTGTGTTCGTAGGGGCTTCCACGTCTTCTAATCTATTCCATTGCTCGTCAGGTCTATTTTGTTGCCAGGAACATGCTGATTTTATCACAGTAGCCTTGTAGTATAATTTCAAGTCAGGAATTGTAATGCCTCCTGCCTTGTCTTTATTGTCCAGGATCAGCCTTGCTATTCTAGGTCTTTTTTGGGTTCCAAATAAATTTTAGGAATGATTTGTCTAGCTCTGTGAGGTATGTTGGTCGTAGTTTGATAGGGATTGCATTAAATCTGTACAGCAATTTTGGGAATATGGACATCTTCACAATGTTGTTTCTTCCTGTCCAGGAGCATGGAATAACTTTCCATTTTCTACAATCCTCTATGATCTCTTTTTTAAGAGTACTATAATTTTCCTTGAAAAGATCTTTGACTTCTTTAGTTAGATTAATTCCAAGGTATTTCATTTTCCTCAGTGCTATTGTAAAAGGTATTGTTTCTATAATAAACAAAGGTATTATTTGTTGTCTGTGTAGAGGAATGCTATTGACTTTTGGGTATTGACTTCATAACCTGCTATGCTACTAAATTACTGTATTAATTCTAGTAGCTTCTTGGTGGAGTTTTTTGGATCTCCCAAGTAAAGTATTATGTCATCTGCAAATAAAGTTAATTTAACTTCTTCTTTACCTATTCTTATTCCTTGTATTTCTTTCTCTTATCTAATGGCTGTAGCTAATGATTCCAGAACTATATTGAATAGGAGTGGTGAGAGAGAACATCCATTTCTTGTACCAGATCTAAGAGTAAAAGATTTCAATGTTTCCCCATTTAAAATTATGTTACCATTGGGTTTTCATTAATGACTTTTACCAGATTGAAGTAGAGGCCATCTATTCTGATTTTCTGTAGGACTTTGAACATGAATGAGTGTTGGATTTTGTCCAAAGCCTTTTCTGCATCAATGGAGATCATGTGGATTTTAGTTTTTGCTCTATTGATGTAGTATATTATATTTATAGATTTTCGAATACTGAACCATCCTTGCATCTCTGGGATGAATCCTACCTGGTCAAGGTGTATGATCTTCTTGATTTGCTGTATTCTATTTGCTAGAATTTTATTGAGGATTTTTGCATCTATGTTCAAGAGAGAGATAGGCCTGTAGTTCTCTGTTTTAGTTGTGTCTTTCCCTGGTTTTGGTGTCAGCATAATACTTGCCTCCAGGAATGTTTTTTGGAGGATTGCTTCCTTTTCAATTTCATGGAAGAGTTTGAGGAGTATAGGGACTACATCTTCTGTAAATGTCTTGTAGAATTCAAATGTGAATCCATCCAGACCTACACTGTTCTTTTTCAGCAGGGTTTTATTACATCTTGTATTTCATTGGCTGTTATTGTGTTATTGAGAGTTGTTATATTTTGTTGATTCAGTTGTGGTAATTTGTACATTTCTAAGAATCTGTCCATTTCTTCTGTGTCTTCTATTTGGTGAGAGTAAAGATTCTCAAAGTAGCTTTTGATAATCTTCTGAATTTCCACTGGTCTGTGATAATTACACCCTTTTTGTTCCTTATTGCTTGTATTTGAATTTTTTCTTTCCTCTGTTTGATGAGGTTAGCTAGGGGCTTATCAATTGTATTTAATCTTCAAAGAACCAGTTTTTTGTTTCATTAATTCTTTGAACTGTTTTCTTCATCTCAATTGAATTAATTTCTGCTCTAATCTTTACAATTTCTTCCCATCTATGGGCTCTGTGTTTGGTTTGCTCTTCTTTTTCTAGTTGTTGAAGGTGCAGCATTAGGGTGTTTATTTTTTCCCGTTCTGTTTTCCTAATGTGTGAGTTCAAAGCCATAAATTTCCCTCTGAGAACTGCTTTCATCGTATACCATCAATTCTGATAAGTTCTGCCTGAATTTTCATTGAATTGTAGATCTTGTTGAATTTCTTGTTTAATTTCATCTGCGACCCATTGGTTGCTGAGTAAGGTGCCATTTAATTTCCATGTATTTAGGGTGTTTTTCTGATTTCTTTTGTCATTTATTTCCAGTTTAATTGCCCTGTGGTCAGATAATATCAATGGGAAAATTTCTGTTTTCTTTCATGCTCTTAAGCATGACCTATGGACCAGTATGTGGTTGATTTTAGAAAATGACCCATGTGCAGCTGAGAAAAATGTGCATTCAGCTGAGTTTGGGTGGAAAACTCTGTATATGTCCACCAAGTCCATTTGTTTCAAGCTCTGGTTCAGTTCTGTTATTTCATTGCTAATTTTTTATTTGGTTGACCTATCTTTTTGGGATAAGGGGGTGTTAAGGTCTCCTGTTAAGATTGTGGTATTGGATATTACATTTTTCATGTCCATTAAGATTTGCTTTATATAATTGGGTGCTCCCGTGTTTGGTGTATACATATTTATGAGTTTTACCTCTTCCTCTTGAATGTTTCCCCTAACCAGTACATAGTGGCCTTCTTTATTTCACTTGATCATTCTGGGTTTTAAATTGAGACTGTCTGAGAATAGGATTGCTACCTCTGCTTTTTTATGAGGTGCTGGGGCATGTAGTATTATTTTCCATCCTTTGCCTTTCAGCCTATGGATGTCTTTATGAGTTAAATGTGTTTTTTCTATACAGCATATTGTTGGATTTTGTTTCCTGATCCACTGTGTCAGTCTATTTCTCTAAATTGGTGAATTGATTCCATTTACATTGATTGTTATAATTGAGGTGTATTGACTCATGATTGACATGTTATTTACTTGTTGGCATTTACTCATTTTTCTCCTGTGTTTAATTGTTTGCCCTATTAAGTTGGTTGCTTCTATTCTCATTCGTGGAGTTCTTCTCATTTTAGTCCCTCTCTAGAACATCTTTCAGTAGCCTGCATAAGGTTGGCTTTGTCATTATGACATTTTTTATTTGTTCTTTTCATGGAAGAATTTCACTTCTCCATCAAACTTGAAAGAGAGTTTTGTAGGTTATAGTAGTCTGGGCTGCAATTTTTTTCATAGAGGATTTGAAGTACTCTGCTCCATGCTCTTCTTGCTTTCATGGTTTGTGAAGAGAAGTTGGCTGTAATCTGATGGGTTTTCCTTTGAATGTGATCTGCTTCTTTTCCCTAGAAATTTTCAGTGTATTATTCTTGAGCTGAATTTCTGGCATCTTGACTACTATATGTCTTGGTGTGTTTTTAATTGGATTGAGGTTACTTGACGTTCGGTATGCTTCAGTTTCCTGAATATCAGATTGTTTCCTCAAACTTGGGAAGTTTTCTGCTATTACTTTTGCCTATATATTTTTAATGTCATTTGTATTGACTCTTTCTTTCTCATTAATGCCTACAAGTCTCACCTTGTTCATCTTTGCATCGTCTTGCAGTTGATCGATTATTTTTTCCTGGATCCTAGTTGTTTTTAAGAGATCCTTTCTTACCTTTTACTACCTGTACTAGCGTCTTCAAGATCTGAAACTCTGTCTTCACTTTCACTTAAACGGTTTTGCAAGTTTGTGATTTAGATTTTTAAGTTCCTCTATATCTCTTTGACTCTGCTTCATGCAATCTATTTCTTTCCTGTATTGCTAATTCAAGGAATCCATCATTTTTCTAATCTCTTCTATTTTTTTATCAATGTCATTTTTAGAAGCAGTTATTAATTCTTTTACTGCAGTGTTTTCTTCACATTGGGTTTCCTCCCTATGTTTCTGTAGTTGATTCTTTACTTCAGATGCTACGAGTTAAGAGAATTCTTTTTTTATTGCAGAAAAGAATTCCGCTCTGAGTTCCCCTATAACTTTCTGCTGTTGCTTATTTACTATAGACACTCTTAATTCATACATTTGAACTGAGCTAGTGTCCTCTGCGCTTCTTCTGGGTCGGCATTGGGTTTCCTCCATATGTTTCTGCATTTGATTCTTTACTGCAGATGCTATTAATTCAAGGATTTCTTTTTTCATTTCCAATCTGAGTTCCTCTATACCTTTCTACAGCTGTGTCTTTATTTCAGAAGCCATTGATTCATTGATTTCAGCTGTGTGATTCCCAATTTGTTCTGTGGTTATTGTACTCTTCACTTGTTATGGGTGGGCTTAAAGCCTGAGATTGCATTTTGCTCCTTCTCATTGCCATTTTTTGTAGCACTGTCTTCTGTCCTTTGTTGTAGAGCTTTGGTGAAGTTATAACCTTAGCACCTACTGAAATTCAGGTACAGATCTACAAAGTTTGGATTTATCCTGCTGTGCCTGGCTTGGTTCTGGATGCTGTGCTCATCTTCTTCCTTTTCCTGTCCTTGGGAGTGATCCTGTTATATCCCTCTGGCAAGATGTTCTGCTCCTCGACTAGCTGGTTGGCTTTGTCCCCTACTCTTTCTGCAGGGATTGCACCTAAAGTGTTTTACCCTAGTCCTGTATGCTAGGCCTCAGCTGAGTCTGGAGGGGATAAGGTGGAGTAGAGGGGAGAGGAAGCTCTCCCACACACTCACTGGGCCTGGACTAGGACTGGATCTGGGGATCCCCAGAACGTGCCTGAAATTCTCACTTGATAGGTGACATGGGGGTGGTGCTGTGGAGTGTTGGGGGGTTCCCAAGAGGGTGGAAGTTGGTCTCACCCATGCTGCACCTGGGCTTGGACCGGCAGGTCCTGCTGGTGCAGGGAATCTAGTAGCTCTCCCATACACCCACCGGGCATGGGCTAGGACTGGATCTGGTGGTCCTCAGAAAGCAGCAGAAATTATCACTTGGCTGGCAGGTTGGAGGTGTGCTGTGGAGTGGTAGTGGGGGTTCCCAAGAGGTGTAAGTGTGTCTCACCCACGCTGCACCTGGGCTTCGACCAGCAGGACCCGCAGGCGCAGGGTAGCAGAAAGCTCTCCCACATACTCACAGGGCCTGGGCTAGGACTGGATTAAATTTGGTTTTCTGTTCTTCTTTGTCTCATAAATTATAACTTCCGTGCATCCTGGTTAGACAACCATGAGTAGACTGTAATGAGGTCAGCATTACTGTCTGTGTACTTAAAACAGGAGAAACTAGACACAGACGTTTAAGCATTTCTTCCTAAAGCCATCATCATGCAAATGGCATTTGAAACGATGGAATTGAGGAAATAACACATACTTAGTTACTGTCTTCCATGAGCACAAGTTCAGAACAATTTCCTTTCACTTTGTTCACTTTCATCTTCTCCTACACATGCAGAGCAGGTAGCTCTGAATTCTCATTTTAACAGGCTTTATTGTTTGCAACTTTAGAACAGGAAAAGAAATGCAGATTCAGTATGTCTGAGATATGGAGGTAGACCTTGTGGAGCTGACTGGAGCAGTGAGTGAGACCTGTTAAGTGCAAGGCCCCAGACAGCAACAGAGGACTCTCAGGACCTCGTAGGCTCCCTGGGATGTGCACAGCAAAAAGGAGGTCAGCTGCCACAAGAAGCCTGCCGCCCTTACTCCTCATGGTTACCCATGCTGGGCCCAAAACCAGGATACACTTATATTTTTGCTCTTTTTCTCCTTCATTAACCATTCACTGCAGAGCCCATTCTTCCTTTACCCTATTGAGCTTCACGTTTGTGTGTGTGTGTGTGTGTGTGTGTGTGTACAGGGTCTACAGGGTATCACTATGTATATCAGACTCATAGTGATCCTCCTGTTTTCAGTCTCCCATGCACTGCAATTACAGGCATGCAGTCCCACACCCAGACTCACTTGCCCTCTCAGTGCAGCCAGGCACAACAGCCAGGGATCAATCCCCAGCCATTGTGCTCAGTACTCCCCTTTGAAATAAACTTTTGACACTTTATTTGTTTATTCTTTTTAAATCTTGGTTCAAGGGAAAAAGGATGTGGGATACTTTTGATTGATGAGAGTGTAAGTTTTGCTGGGGTTAGCGAGAAAACAAAAGAAGAATATTGAGCAATAAAGAACCAGCTACTAATCTTCTTTAAAAATTTTCTTGACACAGATAGGGGAGAGCTGAGACTTAGTTATGCAAGTGCTAGAATGGCAAAGACTCTAAAATAATAGAAAACAAAGTCGTCTCTGCCTTTCAAATTGGGCGGGAAAGCATTTATTTTATGACATAAGCCGCAAGATTAATTGATAAAATTTCAGTATTTCCTGTGTCTTCTGAAAGTGACTTCACTGTAAATTTGGTTTGTGATAATACCATGCACTGCAACACTTTCCTATGAAATGTTTGCAAATGTATTTATTAAAATGTGAAGACATATCCCTGCACAGATGTTTAGAACATGGGTCTCCTTTATCATTATGGCTTCCTTCCACTTTCAAATACAAACAACCTATTTTGCCAATTAGCCATCCAAACGAGATAACCTCGCTAACTGTTCATTCTTTGAGACATTTATTTTGTTTTACCAGTCAGTATACATGATCGTGAGAGCACAAGTGAGATTAGATATACGAAGCACACTTATTTATGTCTATATCATGTTTGCAAAGTGCATTAGGCTTCATATACATTGTATTTAAGCTGAGAACGAAAGCTTTATTATCAAGGATAAGAAATGTAAGTATTATATACAAATTAAGACATATCTATCTATAAATATATAAGTACAGATATATCCAAAAGTAACTTAAGCATAATTTTAGGTCCCCAATGAGAACTTATAGTTCCCATCTGTTAAATGTTCCTGCCCAAAACTGTAATTTGGTATCTGTCCACATTCTGAGTCATAACCTGCCTAGGTAGTGTTGGAGTCTGGTTTTCCAGGATGCCTTGCCAAAGAAGTAAAGGCCAACTGACAGAATCTCATTCAAAAAAAAGAAAGAAAGAAAGAAAGAAAGAAAGAAAGAAAGAAAGAAAGAAAGAAAGAAAGAAAGAAAAGAAAAGAAGTACAAAGGTATGATGTGCTTTCAGCTGTCTTAACAATGCTGACTGCAAAGTTCTATCAATTTTTCTGTAGTGCTTTGCCCAAAACATGACTTGGGGGATCTGGCTGCTGGCTTATGGAAGGTTCAGTGCTGTGCTCTGAAATGACATGTGTTACAAAAAAAACAAAATAAAATGAACAATCAAACAAAGAAAAACCAATTCTTGTAGACTTAGATAATTTTCCAGGTTATGTATTTTGAAGTGTTAATTTTGAAACTTCTAGAAGTAACCAAAAGATATCTTCTACTAAGACATTTCTGTTTGTGATAAACTATACCATTGTAACTAAATCTTGGCAAACAACTAAGAGCCTTGTGCTTTCAGTCCTGAGCAGTTGGCAACAATACTCAGCCATATGTGGTAAAGGTAATTGTCTTTGTTTTTGCCCAGTGTGAGTCATGTGCTCTGTCTAGATAATTAGTCTTGCTAATTTGCTCTTTCGCTTCCCATACAGTTCACATGCTGTACTGCTCCTTTGTTTTTATGCAGTATTGCTGCTGCCCTAGAACTTGTTTACATTCATTGTAAATATCCATTTTTGTTAACTCTATAACTAAGAAGTGCCTTCTATTTGCCTAGTTAAGTGTTTGTTTTTAAACATTGATCTTGTTGGGATGTTTCTCTCTCACCCTGGACTGCCTTTCATAATCAGCATTTGCTGTATAATCAACAGGAGGACTCATGTTTTCGGGCAATTTTCTCCATGCTAAATACTTGTGATGGCAGGATAGCTTTTCTCCAAGCCTTTGAAATAAAATAGTATCTTCTTTTTTGAGTGAGGGTTACATATAAGATAAATTCCTCATTGAGAAAAAAAATTATCCCAGAATGTTTAAGCTTTCATACCTATCTATATTTGACATATAAGTTCCTTAATTTAGTGTTTCCAATTTTAAGTAAGCAAATATGAAGAACCTACTTCAAAGGCTGGTGAACAGAATGTGCATGATCATAAGTGAATTCATGAGAAACTCTAGGAATATTCCATTGGCAAACACAACTGTTTTTAGAAGTTGGATAGACTCCTGAATTACAAGACCTGCTAAATATGAAAAAGATTTGAAACCAGTATCTGTGAAAGAAGCAAATAAATAGGTGGAGTTAGAGAAAGAGCGGTAGATACTCCAACAATCAAATGGGCCCCAAGAGCATGTGACATAGACTGCAGGGTATGTTTGGTAGATATATCTTGGTCAAAGTTGGCTAAAGTGATATAAATAAGAACACTTGAAGTAGAAAATCAGATATTCAAAGTTTCTATGCTTCATAAGTCATGAGCTCAATAAGTAGCATAATAA
>NW_004524673.1:2678036-2695561 GCF_000260255.1 Octodon degus
ATATATATATATGCTTCATCCTATAAACTATTTCCTTCTGTTTCTTCTAAAAATATGAGGAAATGCAGGTTATATAGATATACTAGTAGTTACATAAAATCTGAAGTATTTATTTGTGTAGAATGGGTAGGAAAATTTAGAGTGCCTGAATTCTGCAAATAGGTGAAACATACTTCTTAAATTTAAGAAATTTTTTCATAAAGTCATGATTGCATGGCAACAATGATAAAGGATATATATCTATATCTATCTATATAACTTCTTTATACATGCATGTAAGTTAACATTAAGTATAGAAAAATATTTATACAATTTGTAAATATTAAGTACTAGAATAAAGTCATAAAATAAAAATTACATGAGTAAAATTTATCTTACACAGTTTCTAATGGTTCTCATTATCCCTGACATGCAGATGATTTTAAATAGAAAAATGGTAAATACCAATTTATAGATTTACTCTTAATGTAAACAAAAACATGCACACAACACACATGCCTGTGTATCATGAATGTGCCACAAGTTGATTAAGTATTTCTAAGTTGACCAATTGGATAGTTTGAATTTTTTGGTTTTGATAAAGAAACTAGCTATAAAGACTCACACAGAGAGTTTGTGATAGACACATTTTACTTTCTCTTGTACATATACTTAGGAATGTGAAGCACAGTTTAATGGTAATTTTGTGTTTAACTTTGTAAGAAACTGGTATGTATTAGTGAATGTTAAGGTGATATTATGCAATCTGATGAGGAATTTATGAATTTATGAGGCTCTATTCCCCCACCAGCATTTTATATTTTCTGGATTTCTTTGTTTTTAATATGAATTTATATAGTGCCAAATCAGTGTAGATTAAATTTTATTTTCCTTAATGATGAATTTCCTTGAACATTTTTTCTCATGGTCATTTTCTGCCTGAATCTCCATTTTAGGAAAGTAGCTTTTCAAATTTTCACCTTTTTTTTTTTTTCATTGCTGTTATTGTTGTTGTGTCTCATCACTGGGTTGTAACATTTACCTGAGCTTTGTACTAGTGTGTATTTTCTTTGAGGCTCTGAGAAGCATTTTCAATATGTTAACATTCTCTATCAGACCATAAATGTTTATTTTTTATGCTGTTCAGTTTATCAAACTGCTTATGATAATTGTGGTCCTCTCAGTTATACTACCTAATTGAAGTTTACAAGATATTTTTACTAGTGGTTAGTAGTTTGTCTTTTAATTCAAACCTGTGAGGCATTTATTTTGGCTCTGCCTCTTTTTTTTTTTTTTTTTTTTTTTTTTTTTTTTTTTTTTTTTTTTTTTTTTTGTGTATTTGGTACAGAGTCTCACTGTGTAATTTGGACTCCTAGTGATCCTCCTGTTTTCAGCTTCCCCAGTGCTGAGATTACAGGTGTGCACCACCATGCCCAGACTCCATGACTCAGTGTGCCCAGGGGCAGGGCTGGCCTGGCACTTGGTGCCGGGGATCAAACCCTTGTCCCTGTGCTTGCCAAAGCAGGTTCTTAGTCAGCTGAGCTATCTCCCTGGACCCTACTTTGGAAAAGATTTAACTCATGTTGAGCAATTTGTGTGAAGGTGCCCCTTTTTATTTAACTAATACTTTCATAAACATCTTTTGAAAAGTATATCACTTTTTCCACTGAATTTTCTGGGCACACTGATCATCAGTGGTGAGACAGAGGAGGTATACTATCCCCACTGGAGAGCTGAGGTAGGAAGATCATGAGAAAGAGGACAAATTTATGAGAACTTTTTCTTTTTTTTTTTTTTTTTTTTTTCGGAACCGGGGATTGAACTCAGGCCCTTGCGCTTGCCAGGGAAGCGCTTATTCCACTGAGCCATCTCCCCGGCCCGAGAACTTTTTCTTAACATTAAAAACTTGAAAGGGCTGTCAGTGTTCGAAAGTGTTAGAGACCCCCTGTATTCAACCTCTAGTAATAGCAAAAACAATCTGTGGTGATGTATATCAACTCTCTTTCTGGATTTAATGACTACATCTATATATTGACCTTAAAATAATTTATTTAGCCTTGTTTGAAGGCTAATCTCCTTGGAAAGAAATCAAATATTTATGTTGATTTTATATTTACAACATAATTCACAAATGCTCTCTTGAGAAAATTAAGGAAGGAATATGACTCAGATTATAAATTAAAACAGTGAATTTCATTTGTTGAGCTGGGAAATTATTCATTTTCAGAAAATAAAGTTTAAAAGAAGTTCTAGTTTTCATTTTGTTTTTACATTGATCCTAAATGTCCCCAGCAGGTAACAGACAATATGAACAAACAAAACAAATATATTGCATCAACCCCCACAGAAATACAATACAATAGATTTAAAATTTTTAATTTAAAATAAAATTTTATATTTAATATTTAAAATTGCAAAATCACCCTACATAAGGAGTTACTCTTTGGAAATTAAGTAATTCACATACAAGCCAGAAAGTATTAAGTAATGTCCAAAACTGATGTGAAATCAAATATCTACCAGAGAAGACATGAAGGTGAGAAGAACAGGAAGGTGAGAAGAACAAGGGAACAGGAATTTCTGCCTGATGGATAATGATGTTTCTTACTTTGTAATATTCAAAAGATTTCAGGGCCAGCGATATACTCAGTGGACTAAGTGTCTGCTTTGGCAAGCACAGGGACCAGGGTTCGATCCCAGGTCCCGCATGCTGTGCCACTTCTGCCCCTCAGACTCGCTGAGCTGGCTAACAAGTCCAGGAATGGTGGTGCATGCCTGTAATTGCAGCCCTGGGGACACTCAAACAGGAGGATCACTATGATTCTGAACTGCATAGTGAGACACTATACCAAATACATAAAAAGAAAAAAATAAAAATAAAAAAGATTTCATACTTCTATGAAATATTATTGTAAACATCACTTCACAATACCCCCTAATTTCAGTTTACTCAAAAGGAGAGGGAATACACAGGCAAAATACACAAAAATTGTGGAGGACAATCTGAGCAGCTCTCCTTGAAAGAAGAGTGATTATCTCCATTTTGACTGAGACTGACCTTATTTCCTTGTATCGATATGTATAGAGCTGGGTAAGACTTCTCTTTATTTTTTCAATTGACCTTAATCAATGTATATTGGGTTAGGTGAGGTGCTGGTGATCCTCTTTGAAAGTGGAATGTGTGTTTCCCTGGTAACCTATACCTACTGTTCTTTAATGTGAGCTAGGCCCAGACAGGATGTAGAGCCAGTGCTCTGCACTGCCAGCTGGGATTGAGCCTTGATATAGAGGCTATGACTTCCTGAGGCTTGAAAGATTACATCAGAGATGAAATGCTAGACCTCCAAAACATTAGATACTATCTCAATAGTATAATGCAAATTACTTTCTCGCATATCCTCTTGGCATATGGCAGAGGAGAAGGTAGGCCACCTACCTAGCTCAGCTCACAGTACTCACCTACTTCCCTCAATTCTCAGTCATTCCTCATTAAGCCACTCAGCCACTGAACAAAATGCAGGTGCAGCCCTTGGTCAGCCTCTTTGTTCCAGAAAGCCATCTTTGTGGCTGGCCTTGGGGCCCCTGGACCCCTTGGCTCCCCAATAATTATAAATGTGTTTTAGTGTCTTTACTTTCACCATGGGTTTTTGCCACTGGGAGTGGTAGATGGGAATTAACTTGGTGGAATTCCAATAACATACCTTTGGGATTACAAATATTAACTTCTTGAACCAAGATGAGAATCTAGAGGGGACTCCTACAAAAGATGAGGAAACTTTGTTTTCAAGTAGCTATGACTATAGTTACTCGGAAGAGACTTTAGAGGATAGCCAAGATGGTAACACCTTTTCATCTGGGCTAACTATTGTTTTACTTGCACTCACAATGTGAAAATGTAGTCATTAATTTATTATGAACCATGATTTCCAGGCCATCCTTGTCTACTTAGTGAGTTCAAAAGAGCCTGAACCACACAATGAGACTCTGTCTCATGAAACCACAATGACCGAAAAACCTCAGGCTACCCAGATAATACTTGTCAGCAATTAAGAACTCTTTGTTCAAAACCTTTTATTTTTGATATCACATTAACACCAGTTAGCATTTCCAGTAATAAAGAAGAAATAACTTTCCTTTTCTGGAATATTTGCCACCTTATCTAATGCCTATTTCTAAGCATTAAGTTTTCCATTTTTAACATTTTTGTTTTTGGTGTTGCAGTAATATACCCTGCAACACACATTCCCAGAGTTTGCCACTTTTTCTTTGTGAGGTATTTTGTGAGTGTGTTTACCCATAGACTACCACAGGTAGATGATGGAGATGGCAAGAAACTTCTATAATAGAAAAGAAAACAGTGATGAAAAGTAACAAATAATATTTCTTCTATGAAATGGCAGGAATTATTTTATCTATACTATTAGAAAGGACATCTTCATCTTAACTTAGCATGCATTCTAAAATAAAAAATGAGCTGATGATTATAGCAAAAGCATACATTTATGTTTTTATGAACAAAGACAAGTATATATTCAAATTTTAACAAAAATTAATATTTTTAACATAGAAACAACTAAAAACATTTTTTATTTCCTCTAGTGAAAGTACAGTTCCAAAGTAAAAGGTCAAATCGAAGTGAGTTGCATTAGTTTAAGTAATACAATTTCTGTCTTTTATAATGATGTTGTACCTTTGGCCTGGTGATAGGAGAAGTACTTGTCTTAAAATAATTTTAAAACATGATCTCAAATAACCAGACAGCATGTGAATTATATTAGTTATATCCACACACCAAAAAATAGAAAGAAAAAGAAAAAAGTAAACTATCTCTTTGAAAAACCCAAAGAAATAGTTTATAAGAATGCAGGTGGTAAATTACAGTCTACAATCAAATTTTACTATGCCATATCCTGAAGCAATATTGAATTCTGGTACATATGGTATTTCAGTGCATTATGATCATTTACTCTCTATGGTGTAGGTAAACTGCACTTCCACATGGCAAAAGTAAATATCAACTTATGATAAAAAAAACTAACCAATTTTATTTTTGGCATACTTCATAGCTGCTAAAGAATAAAAACAAATAAAGAAAAAGCAGAGAGACATTTTTGGAAATATTATGATTTTATTACTTCCTGAGAGACATATACTTCTTTTATACCTCCTGAGTGACACATGTATCTGTTTATTATAAATTGGGAACACCCTGAATACTAAATGTTACATGAAAGTGTTTATGTGACAGCATACCACATAGTACCTGAGAATTGAATAATTACTCTATTTTTATAGACACTATAGGATGCTAAAATTCAACAATTAATCATAAGTGTTACCTTACTTTGTAGGTAAAGAAAAATAACTGATAATTGATTTAGACAATTTCACACAGCTATTTATTGAGAGACATAGTTTCTGCAATACCTGCTCTGTAGTAGGTATTAAATAAAGTCGTATAACTAAAGCACAGAATCTATAGAATGTATGTGGTAAAGGATATTCTAAAGCCATTTGAAAGAAAATAATTTAGTTCAACATATGATATTATTTTGCCTTAATAATAGTTTTGTTTTGTTTTGTTTTGTTTTTTTGGCAGAACCAGGGATTGAGCTCAGGCCCTCATGCTTGCCAGGCAAGTGCTTATTCTTCTGAGCTATCTCCCCGGCCAAAAATAGTTTTATTCATTCTTTGATTTTTTAGCTTGCATTACTTAACTGAAATTCTTTTCTCAAGGCTTTTATGAACTACTTAGAGAAACAGTCATAACAATCTTAGTATTATTATATGAAGTCAGTATGTTCATTCAGTATGAACTTTTCACTGATTAATTTTCCCTAATTTCCCAAAAAATTTCCAGATGAACTCTCTCTAATTTCCCTTGAAATACTATAAAGATAGTCTCACAGCAGAGTGCTACATTATTTTAAGCTGGTTCCATTTAGTATTAATAAAGATATAACTCATATTCTAACAGCATGCTACTAGCAGTACATTCTGTGAACATCTTTTAAAATTCATGTTTGCAGTTTTTAGGAAAAGTTTTGCAATGTTCATGTCAAGTGTTGCATGTAAGAAAATATTTAAAAGTCATTTTATTGAGGTTGTAAAATTATTGTGAATAGTTATTTATTTCTTTCTCTGTTATATTATTCCAATTATAAAAATCTAGTAATTTAAAAATAATTAGATTACACTTTACATGTTTATACTTGTTCTGAAATTCACAGTTTGCTTACACATTTATAATTTCAAATTACTTTATTAAAGAACATCTCATATGCACATTGCCTTGAGTCTGATAAATCTTCTATGATAAAAATTTATTTTCTGTTATCCTTAACAACACATAATTTTGTCACAATCTTGATTGTTATCAGGCATACTCTATATAAATTTTATATATAGCTACCCTCTTTATGATGAGTGTTATTCTACTTACCCATCACTGGGACATAAGGCCTGGCATCTAGACTTAAAAAAGTAGAGAATTTATGCTTCTGGTTTATGTGTTTTAAACCATAATGTGGTTTGTGCTTGCCAGGGATTCAGTCCATGGTCAGCTGGGTTTCACATAGGAAGATTATGGCAGCAGGGCCTGCCACAGCAAAGCTGCTTATTTCATGGTTGACAGGAAACCCAGAAGGAGAACAGTACTAGCAAAGAAATGCAAAAAATATTGTACACAGATCCAAATTCATGCTGCCAAGACCACTCAGAAACACCCAGAAGCATGGTCTATAAACACCCAAGCAGAACAGAACCCAAAATCAACCAATTGCTATTCAACTCTACCCATACTTGTTGTTAGAGAAGTTTTCATTCAAATAGGACAATTTTCAAAAATTTCATAATTCTTTAAACAGTGCTTTCCAAATATGCAGAGATTAATATATTACTTTATCAGCTTTATCAAATTTGATATGCTCTTCCTGTTGAAGCACAAGATTCAATTAGCAAAGATTGCACATGGTTTGTCTCAAGAGAGCTTTCCTGTCCTCTCCAGGGTATTTTAATAGTGAATGCATTTTCATCAATATACTGAACAGATGAAAGGATCTTTGCCAACATTCTTACACAGCTGATCCTAACTGGAGACTTAAATCCGGGACAAAGTGCTTGATTTATGAATTTCCATTTTCCCTGAGGTACAACACCAGAACACTTAGGTCAATTAGATCTTTTAAGGATTTCTATAATGTAAGCAATCACCTATGTCTCCTTTTCAAGGAAACTGAAAAGAATTCATCAGGTTAAAATGACATAGTGCTATCTGAAATCATACTTGCAGGTGGATATGAATCAAGTTCTTTAATGCTGTCTAATGAAATCTTGTTCCTTTCTTTAGCAACACTGTAACTTTTAACCAGTTAACATCGGATACATGACTGACAAGCACTAATTTTTCATAGACTTACTGATTAAATATTTACAAATCTTGCAATGAAAATATTATGTGCATATTTTGTGAATGGTAAAACTAAGGGAAAAAGCAATTACATAATTTATTAAAAATTGCAAAGCTTGTAAAGATAATGGCCTTGCTTAAGATTGCATGTATTGTGACTAACGAAATACCAAGAATTAAAAATTTTCTAGTGCCAGACTCTACTGTCTGTTTCCAGATATGTGAGATTCATAATCCTGCCTACTACTATTAGTGGAACACCATGACACTCAATTTTACATAAGTCAGAAAACTTAACTAGAGACCTTTATAGTTGATTTCACTACAAAGTACCAGCACATGACTGCACTTACTGACAAATCCATTAGTCATAAAAATTCCCATTGACACACACTTGATCTGTGACTATATGTGGAAATGATGGAGAGTGAGCAGTAATCCCTTAACTAGCCAGTAGGTTTTCCAGATCAAGGTAGAAGAGTAGGTATACTTCAGATATAATATTAAAGTCATTGATTACCCATGAACATTCAGAATGGTTTTTTAATTTTTTTTTATATTTTAGGGAAGAATCTACAAGGTGTTCAGGGTCTCACCACCTATTTACAGCCTCCCAAGAGCTGGGATTACAGGTGCGAACCACCATGCCCAGTCTCAATTGCCATCTCAGTGTGTCCAGGAGCGGGGCCAGCATGGTAGGCCTGGGGATTGAACCCCCCGGCCCAATCCACTAAGCTATTAGACCAGCCTCAAAATGGTTTATTATATCCAGAATATCTTTGTTTATTCTGTACTGTGAAGATTGGAAAACTATTCTGACTTGGGGCCAGCAAGATAGCTCAGCAGTCAAAAGCACCTGTTAGGCAAGTATAGGCAAAAACATAGGGACTGTGTTTTGATCCCTGGCACCACACATCCTGCCAGCTCTACCCCTAGGATGGGCTGAGACAGCCACAAAACAAACAAATAAAGAAATAAACAAACAAAAATTTACTCTAAGACAACTCTATTCACTGGAGAATAGAGTTGTCTATTGATTTACCTATGATAGGTAAATCAAGTATACTTCCACCTAAGGCAAATCAAAGGTAATACAAAATAAAAAGTACAACTTTAAGACTTAAGAAGTTTGGCAAGATAGCTTAGCAAACTAAGTGCTTGCTTACGCAAGTTCAGGTAACAGGGTTCAATCCCCAGTACCACATACCACACCTGCCCCATCCCTGGGTGCACTGAGCTGGCCACCAAGACTGGGCGTGGTGGTGCATGGCTGTAATCCCAGTGCTCAGGAGGCTGAAAACAGGAGGATCATCACAAGTCTGATCTGTGTAGTGAGACCCTGTAGACCCTGTACTAAATACATTAAAAAATAAAATAACAACTGGAACTAAATGTTACACATTTTCTTTACACTAAGATTTATCATAAAGCTAATCTAATTTTCAAAAATTGTTTTATTCAGTTTTATTATTTATTTATTTTCCACTTCTATAGACCCAATAAGTATTTTGTATAGGGAGGACTCAACTGCTAAACCATAAAATCACAGCACAATATTTTTATATTAATAAATTGCTTTTTTAAAGCTACAGATAATTGCCATAAATATTTCCAAAACCTTATTTGTCCTTAATAAATTGGGTGTTGTTGTCTTTGTAATGATATTTAAAAATGCATTCCTCAATGAATGAATGATTTTATAAATGAATATTTTTAATTATTAATGTAAATATCTTTCACACAAGTTAGTAAACTAATGCTTTAGTCTCCTTTAACTTGTATTCACTAACTTACCTGTTTAATCATTTGTTAAATTCTTTTAAAAACTATTTCATGTTTACTTTGAGCTAATTTATGGAGATGTAATTATTTTAAGCAAATAATCATTTTTCTTATTAATTTTTTAGGATTTGGTAAGGAAGAATTTAATCAAATTTTTCATACATGCATTATTAACAATTAAGGGGTGAAATATGTTCTCCAAAAGTCTGTGAGTTTTTTTTTCTTGGAAAAATGTTCTATAAATTAGTAATTATGATTAAATAGGTCAAAAGTGTGGCGCTTGATCCAACATGGCTGATATAACACGAGGCAGTTCTTGGATGACAGAGAAAAAGCTATTTGAAACCCCTTTGATAATCTAGTCTCTGAAAGCCAAGGACAGAGCCTTCATGAAGAAGGAACTTGCTGCTCTGATTCCCTGACCTTGGATCCCCAAGCTCAAGAACTGTGAGAGATAAATTTCTGTTAGTTAAGTCACTCTGTCTGTGTATGTTTTTATGGCAGTCTGGGAAGACTGATGCAATAATTTTAGCCGGAGCATGTTCTGTGAAGCGGAGGCACATGATCTATGAGGTGCTGCGATAGGATAGACTGGCAGAACTGAGAAGGTCAGAAAGCACTCTTGTGGAAACGGTGACTGAAAGATCTTGTGTGAAAGATGCTCAGAATGTTGCAAAGTAAAGAACGTCAGGATAAGTGGAGGCTGTAAGAGAAGCAGAAGCCTATGAAGAAGCATTTATTTTCTTTTATGGTGTTTGAAGCAGCAAGTTTCTGTTCGTGTGAATGTACACACAGGTCTGCATAAGCTGGGCATCTCTCACCAATATTAAGAGACCATTTCAAGTAAGAAATGACAGCATCTTAGAGCAGGTAGGTGGGGTGGTGATTCATGAGCAAAGCAATTATATTTCAAATGACACAACATGAAGAAGAAAATTGTGATCCAGAATCCAATAACCTCAATAAATGAGGGGGAAGAGGTTAAGCTCTTCATATTGTTATTTTCTGTTTGTTTTGATCAGGAAAAAGAAAAGAAGGAAGGAAGGAAAACCTGAAAATGCAGGGCCCTGTGCACTTCAGAGAACACTAAACTAGAAAGGATTTAGGAGGGTTACAAAAATAACCTGAGAACTGTTAATGAAGCAGCTCACACTTAATTTTACTTTCTGTCTTGAGGTTACTGCTGTTCATCTTCTTCTGAAGAGAGGCAAAAAATGTGTAGTAATAAAACAACTAATAATACCACTTTCTGCCTAAATGTCTCCCAAGGAATTTACAGTATTACATACATATTATTCTATCAATCTTTATAACATTGCAGGTAAGAGCACCGACATTCCAGGAGCGCTGGTGAAAAAGAATGGGTACCATCAGTGTGATAATGGCCAACTGAAATTTTAGATTAGTTCTAGTAGCTCAGTGCAAGCTCATTAAGCAAAGGTTTGGTTTAAGAAATATATTTCACTGACTTTTTTATGGAAGTTGACCGCTCCTGTCAGCTCTCCCTCGTGGTAACTGGACTCATCACTGGAAGGGCCTTGGTCCTTCTGCTTTGTGGTTGGTGATAGGCCAAGGCCTCTGCTAAGAGCCAGGGATTGTAAATAAGAACAGACACTTCTGTGAAAGAAAAGCAAGAACTTATCTGAAGTCTTTTCCATGCATCGTTTTATTCCTATTCTTTGTTTTATTCTTACGGCTATTTTTTTTGTTGTTGATGTAATATTGAAATTGGACTAAGCCTATTCTTGATTCCAAGAATTTGGAAAACACAGAAAAATGAACAAAGACATCAGAAGAAATATTGTGGACTGGAAAATGTAAACTAGTTTTTGTCCCTGTGTTTTCCTCATACTCCTGGCTCTACTGTACAAAGTATGGTCTTTCACACACAGATTCTCCCCTCTCAAGATGCACCCCTGCTGCTGTGCCTGCTGCTGTCTCTTGTGTACAGGAGACAATCTGAAAGTCTGCGTTTCTCTAAATTTTCTAGCATCCACTTGGTAGTTCACTGTAGTGCCTCTCTCTGTAAAACAATACACTGCTGTCCTCCAACATTATTTTCAGTCACTCACTTCATCTTTTCATCTCCACTCACACATGTTTTGACTATCTCAGAGAAATAAGCTTCACAACTAGGACAGAAACATCATTCTTTGCCACCCCAAGAAGATATAAATAGCTGTCTTGCAACACCTGCTTTGAGAAGAAGCACAAGGCAGTGCTTAAGGTGCTAAAAAAATAAACCAGATGTCAAATTCTGTCCTCTCTAATTACTAGCTGTGAGACTGCAACAATGTGCCTACATTTTCTTTGATTCTGTGTTTCTGGCTATAAAATAAAGAAACCTATAGTAAATTTCTTTCTTTTTTTCTTTTTTTTTTTTTTTTTTAGAATTTCATGATTTAGGGAAAGCTTAGAAGTATTTGTTCTATTGGAGAGGCTGTGGGGAATAGTACCCTTCTCCACTGTTGGTGAGAGTGTAGACTGGTACAACCAGTATGGAAATCAGTGTGGAGACTAGGATTACATATATAGATATATCTCTTTCCTTTACTCCCTCTCCTATGCTTCTCCTCATCTAAGTAATTCCTTCCTTTTGAACATGTTCATTTCTTTTTCACATTATCTATTGTACCCTTAAGATTTTATTTGCTCTTTCAGGTTCTTACACTAAAGAGATAATATGATGTTTGCACATGTTGGTCTGATTTATTTCACTTGAGTATGATCTCTAGTTTCATCCATTTATGGATAAAACCTTCAAATTTATACTTTTGTATAGCTAAATATTCCATTGTATACAAATGCCATATCTTGCTTTGCTGGCCCTGTCCTTGGGGTGCACTGAGACAGCAATTGAGACTGGACATTGTGGCGCCTGCCTGTAATCCCAGCACTTGGGAGGCTGAAAATAGGAGAATCATTACTAGTCTGATCTACATAATAAGACCCTGTACACCCTGCAGACTCTGCCCTAAATTCACCAAAAAGGTATCTTCTTTATCCATTCTCCTATTGATAGGCATTTGGGTTGCTTCAAAGATTTAGTAATGACAAATTGCACTGCTATATCTATGTATGTAAGCAAGATGGTTGGGATAATTGTACTGTGGATTTCTGCAGATCTGTGGAAAGGAGCAGTTAATGCTTTTTTTTTCATCTTTTTTCCTTTTATTAATTTCCTATAACATTTTTCTTTTTTTCTTCCTTTTTCCAATTTTATGCATATTTTGGGAATCTGAACAACTAATATGAAGACAGTATGAAATACAAAATATTATGTCAAATTCATAAAATTTTATTTAGTGAAAATCTGTATAATTTGTAATATTTTCTTTTTCAATGTTATTTTTTATTATCTTAAAATAAACTAGGATTAGACATCCCATTCAACCCAGATAGTCACCTTCTGGGTATTTTTCCAGAATAATTGAAAATATCATGTCACAGTGATATATGTGCACCCATGTTTTATAACAGCACAATTTGTCATAGCTAATGCTTGGAAGCAACCCAAATGCTCAAGAACTGAGGAATGGATAAAAAGGACATGGTATTTTCATTAAATGAAATATTACTCAGCTATAACTTATAGAGACTAGACTTATAAGTAAAATAAATCAGAATCATATATATATAAACATCATATTATATCCCTAATGTAAGAACCTAACAGAATAAATAAAATCTGAAAGGATATATACATATATATATATTATATATACATATATATTTATACATATATATATATGAAAAATATGAGCAGAAAAAAATCTGAAGTAAATGAAAGGAGGAAAAAAGTAATGAAAAATTCATTATGTATATACCCAGGATAGCTAAGATGATTGTACTATTAATTTCTGTAGATTTTTTTGGTGGTAGTAGTTGAAGCTTAAAAATTTTACATTGATTAATTTTACACGCGCATGTCTGGTGATCTGAGCAACTGCACTGAAGACAACACTGTGCAATATAACAACCACTCTCAAACACCTGTCATATGGTGTTCTCTTTTTTGAAATTGTATACTGTTTTTAATGTCTCACCTATTATTTTTTTCTATTCACTTTAAAATAAAAAATGCCAGGCCGGCAAGACAGCTCAGCGGAAGAAGCATCTGTTTAGGCAAGCAAAAGGACCAGTGTTTGATCCCCAGTTCTGCATGCCGCGCCGGCCTGCCACCAGGCATGCTGAGCCAGCCGTGGATAACGGGTGTGGTGATGCACGCCTGTAATCTCCGTGCTGGGGAGGCTGAAAACAGGAGGCTCACTATGAGTCAAATCTGGGCCGTGAGACCTGGCACCAAATACACAGATGAAAAAAATAAATAGATAAAACATAAAATAAAATAAATCTGGCATACAAAAACCAACACAATAAGAAAATGAAAGATTAAAAAAACAACTATAAAGAACATATTTTAGCATTTAAGTGGATTTTAAAGTTTTTACTGTTAATTTGCAGGTGAAAATTATACATACTTACACAGTGCAATTTTATACTCTAGTAGATGTATATATTGTTTAATGATCAAATCCAGACAAGTAACATACAGTTCACTTAAAAAGTTTATCATTTCTTTGTGGTAAAGATATTTTAATCTTTATCATAGCTATTTTGAAATAAACATCATTATCATCATTATTTTGATAATGATAACAATGATGATGATGTACTTGGTACAGGGTCTCACTATACAGCTCAGTCTCATAGTCATCCTCCTGTCTCAAACTCCCCAGCACTGGGATTACAGGCATGGGCCACTATGCCTGGTCTGGGTGGCTGCCTCAGCATGCCTGGTGGTAGAGCAGGCATGGCATGTGGTGTCAGGAATCAAACCCAGGATCCTGGGCTTGCTGAAGCAGGCGCTTAGTCTGCTGAGTTACCTTGCCAGCCCTAGTAAACATTATTATAAGTATAGTCGCTATTCTGTGTAATAAAATGCCAGAATGTATTCCTTTTATTTAATTGAAATTTTATTCTAATTGACTGAATTTATCCCTCAAAATACAAATAAAAACAATCCATGAGCAAACTTTCCTATACATAAGAATAATACATATTTTTAAATAAATTAAGGAATATGGAAAAGAAATAAAGCTCTTGGGAAATAAAATTTATTCTCAGAATTTTAATTTTCTGTATGCAATTTCAAAGAAATAAAATGAGAAAATATTAGGTGGTGTTGTGTAAAATTTACCTCAAATGAGAAAGTGAGGAGTTTCAGCATAATCTCTATAAATTTAAGATTATTGCTATTTATGACTCTGGCAAGAATGAGCTACAAAAAATTCTGCTTAAAATAATAAACTGCTCAAAATTCTGCTTAAAAATTCTATCCATTCACCTGAGAGTTGTTAGCAATTTAGGAAACGCTGAAGGAAACTTTCATTCAGTATCAAAGAGAAAGTATAAGAAAATCTTATTTATTTATTTATTTATTTATTCTGTATTTTAGGGAAGGGTCTACAGGGTGTTTGGGTCTCACTACTAGATCAGACTCATAGCTATCCACCTGTTTACAGCCTCCCTAGAGCTGGAATTAAGGTGCTTGTAGCCATGTCCAGTCTCAATCACCATCTCATTGCCTCCCAGGGGCAGGGCCCGCATCAAACTCCGGGCTCTTGCGCCTGCTTGCAGGTGGTTTAATCCACTGAGCTCTTTGGAAGAAAATTTTTAAAAATATATTATGAAGACTGTGTAGATGTGCAGAATAGAGGATTTTAATTGTGAACAAAGATGACACCAAGATTTGGCATATAGCTTAATATCCCATTTTCAATGTAATTGATTGTATATACAGAGTAACCTCTCCATGGAGTCATGTGGCTCCTTCGGTTTGAAAGAGTTGAAGCTAAATGCACTGTTTAAAAAAATAAATAAATAAAATAAAATAAAAAATAAAATGTAAATGCACACAAGGCCAAGCACTCCACTTCTCTGAGTTGCCTAAAGTGATCTGTTTAGTGCATGGTTGAGAATAATTGAAGTAAAATGCAACAAATGTAAACAGGAATGAGAAGAAAGAGCCTCAAATTGAGAAAATAGCTGTGACTGATCTCCATCCACATAGAAATTTTGGTGGCTTGAAGTGTTGCTTAGTTGAATTTTCTTTTTATATTCTGTAGTTTTAAAGCAATTCTTTTTCAGAACAGGTGCAAAGTGACATGTGATGCATTCTCAAGGTAGCTAAAAGAAATTTAATACACTTGAAAATACTTTAGAAGCATCAATTAAAATGAAATTGAGCCAATTATTTGTAATTATACATTTATTCCTTCAATCACCTATTCAGCATTTGAATTCAGCCATTGCTAAGTGCTGCTAATGGGGAATGACAACAACAACAAAAAAGAACAAAAAGGTAGATTCCTGGGTCTCACAGAACATGCAGTTTGCTTGTTGTTAATCATTAAAGATGCAACAAAGAGTGAAACAATATGTTAAATACTAGCAAAGAAAAATAAACCAGAGAAATCAGATAAGAAATGGTAGGAGCTGGATGTTATCTTAGAAGGTAAGAAATGAGAGGTGCTGGATGTTATCTTAAAAGGTAAAATGCAAATGAGGCCACATTTAATCAGATACCTGCTTAAGATGTGGGAGGAAACCTCAAAGAAATGGAAGAACGAGGTTGTTAGGCTGGAAGGAACACAACTTTAAATCTACTGAAAGGAGGCAATTCCGGGAAACTGGAGGAAGAGGGAAGCTGCCCTTGTGCTTGCAATGGTGTTGCCACGTTTACAGTCACAGTTGGAGATTTTAGGTCCTTAAAGACCAAAATAAGAACATGTTCCATCTTGAGTAAAATCAAAATGTTAAGCAAAAGACTGCCACTGGATGCACAGTTTGAGTCAATTTCTCCACCTAGTATAAAATGTTAGACTACAGACAGCGGAGAGATCACTCGGCAGGTAGCTTTAATACCAGTGTTAGAATTATTGGGCCTTGACTAGCATAGCAATGGAAAAAGCAGCAAGAAATGATATTCTGTGTTTTAAAGGTAGATCCAATGGGGTTTAGGATTCCTTGATACTGTTGACAAAAAAATGTTAGAAAATAATGACTTCCAAGCACCGTTGTCCCAATTGATGAAATGAAATATATTTGCCATTTACAGCACTGAAATACTGCAGAAGAAATAGTTTTATGGTGGATTCCATTTGGTGTTGGACACGTTAAATGTGAGATGTTTATGGAACACCATGTGCAGTTTTATGCAGTGAGTTGTTTGAATGAGCCTTTATTTCATAAAATATCCTACCTGGGGAAATGATTTGAGGTACTCTGCTCTTGTTTTAAGATCTTTGGAGATCTGCAGCATACATATAAATGCCATTTAAGAAAATCACGAGGCAATAAGGATCTGAGGAAAGGCAAGTAGCATCATTTTCTGGTGCTAAGAGCATACACAGGGGCCGTTAGTAGTGTTGTGCACCAAAGGAACCAAGAATTGGAATTTATCAGTAAGACAGAGCTCCAGAATCGCTGTTAGGTTACAAGGGAAGCAGAAGATTGTTTTCACCTTTGAATATATGCGACTACCTTTCTTCCATTCTTTCATATATAATAATCTCAACTTTCTTTTCCAGTAGAGGTCTACCTAAGATTGACTCTGAAAATTCCCTGTGGAATGTTGACAGGTGTAGGATTTGGTGCTCAGGATGGAGTGTAAAGTAAGCAGTAAGCAGATGAAATGGATAGTTCATTGGACTCGTAGTGGTTTTATATATATATATATATATATATATATATATATATATATATATATATACAGTACAGGGTCTCACTATGCAGGTTGGACTCGTAGTGATCCTCTGTTCACTACATCTCGAGCATCTGAATTCCAAGGCACTGAATTTACAACTTACTGAATGAGTAAACAGGAAGGAGAATTTCAGAGATGTGGAGGAAAGTCTCCAAATAAGGCCTAATATTATAGGCATTTGATGATCTCCGAGCTGGGAGTAGCTTGGCCGCAGTTACCCCCCTCACTCTGCCAGCGTGGATAAAGTCCCTTTGTCAATCAATCCTCATCATATGAAACTGGCATATTTCCTGCTTTGCCTTCAAAACACTACCTCTCAACCAAACGCCTTAGGAAATTATTTGAGCAAATGCCCCATGTTATCCCCTGCTTATTGGTAGGAAGAAGTTTAACTCCAGCTACTCCCAGCTATTTGCTTTATTCACAAGGATAAAACTTATTTTGTTTATAAAAATAGTTGGTTTATTGCAGTTCAATATACAAACTGAACATTCACACATCTTAAAATCAAACTTTAAAAACAAAAGTTTAACACTCAAGCAATAATATCAATTATAGAGAACACTCAGAAAGGGAATTTTGTTGTCT
>NW_004524673.1:2695661-2706757 GCF_000260255.1 Octodon degus
TATATATATACACACACACACACACACACACACACACACACACACACACAGGGTGTTGCTATGCAGCTTGGACTCATAGTGATCTTCTATCTCAGTCTCCCCAGTGTTGCGATTACAGGTGTGGGGCTGGCACATGGCATGCAGTACCAGTATTGACCTGGGGTCCTTGTACTTGCCAGGCAGGCCCTTAGACAGCCAAGGTATCCCCTCAGCCCCCTAATTCAGAATATCGATAAAGGCCATTTAATTGAGAATAAAGTGTTTAACCAGCTGTTCTATTTTGGGCAACATGTTAGTTCTGATCATGGTCCCATATCTGGATGAAATGACTGAATAAAGCTCTGTAGGCTACCAGCCAGATGTGGCCTATCATTGAGAGGGGATAATTAAAGCACCTAAGTGGACAGAGCAAACTAAGCTGTTCCTCAGGACAGAAAGAAGAATATGTCCATTATAATAATGTTAGCCACTGGAAGAATTCTACTTGCAGTATTTTCTCTTACCCATTTTAAGGTACAAAATCAAAACAAAACAATCCCTTATTTGACTTCGTGTTTTACTCCTCAGATGTCTCCTTCTCCTGGCTGTTAGTATATATGACTAATAATTACTATCCATTTCATCTGCTTAATGCTGGGTAATTTATATTCTGAATGACTTTAAACCTCTAGAATGAGAATCTCTTGCCAAAAGGGTTAATAGGCTGTGATTAAACAAAGAGAGGCGCTCTGCATTTTCCAACATGTACAAAGCAATCTTAGAGAAACTTCAAATTAAATGTTAATGATGATAATAATGAGTAATCCATTAGCAAATATACTTCCTAAACTTTAAAGAATAAAAAAAATAGTTCATAAGGAATTAAAGTGATTCAAAATGGAAAAGAGAGATTTAATAAAATTATTCTTAAGAATGTATTTTAAAGAAGGTACACTCAATAATTTTATGAAGACATTTTAAATAGGAGTCCAAAAATGAACATCTGACTAGTATGGTTTTAAAATAAAGACAAAAGTTTTAAAGAAATAAACTAATTATTTATATCACATAAATCTCATTATAAATAGTAAGAAATGTAATTTAAATGAATGATTAGATTCCTTGATATGGAAAGTAATGAAAATGGCACAAAGTAATGAGACATTAACAGGAAAGAACAAATACTTGAATATTTTTAGGAAAATCTTAAATTTAATTTCTGTTTCCCAGCAGCAATTGAGTCCCTTGAACAAATGATTTATGAAGGAAGCAATCTGAAAGGCTACCAGAAAAAGCCCAGATGTACAGCCAAGCCAGTGTGAAATGTCAGGAAAATGACCTCGACATTAGGGCACCTTTCTGGTAGGGAATTCCAGTAGAGATCTATGGTTTGACTATCACAACCCAGAGAAACAATCCTGGAGTTTATATTCAAAGTATGGGGTGAGTGGGAAACTGTAGGCTTGGGCAGGTGTAATAGTGAAGGGAAAAGAAAAGAAAAGGAGACTCCAGATGTATCCAGATGTGCTTACTGATCCACACCCTCCAGAGTCCACAATAGCCTTCTAAACAGGAGGTCCAGACTGTGGCTTTTGAGGACACATTGAGCACTGTGAGGACACGCAAATAGTGATGTGGAACTTCAGGAACATGGACACAGTGCAAGGTTTGTCACACACAATTCATGGAGCGTGAGTGGAGGATTAAGGACACCAACTGAGAATAGCTGATATTTTTGAAAAACAACACAACAAATAGAAAAGTGGATAACCAAATTTGTAAGACCGCAGAGTGAAATTCCTCTGAGGGATGCTATTTGTTACACATTTGTGTTTGTACATTTGTGCAAAACCATGGAGTAAACAACTGAGTAAGACAATGCAAGCTATGCACCTGAAGAAACGTGCCAGTCTCTTGGAAGACTTCAATCCTGGATTGCTGTGTGTTAGAGGAGATCTATGTACCTTCTGCCTAATTTTCCTATAAATACAAAACTATTCTAAACACAAGGATTAATAAAAGTCAAGGAAATTTGACAACAAATTAATAGATAGACATCTGAGTCAGGATATATGAATATTACGTGTTCCAGGAAAAATGAATAAAAATAGTCAAGACTGAAGTGTATCAGCTAGTAATATTTACATCCCTGTAGCAGCTGAGGCACAAAACTAGGTCAGCTACAGAGGAAAAGTAAAACTAGGGGCATAGTTCATATAAACTAGAAATTTAAGATATTAGTGACAAAGCTCAATGAAAAAATAACGATTTACATTTTAAGACAGCATCAACCATCCTCTATTACATACAAAGTGAAGGAATTTAATATATGAAACTCCCTAAAAAGAAACTGAAGATATAATCTAGGCATATGAGAAATTAAGCAATATGAAAAATTTCCATGTTCTAAAAAGATAGAATGGTTACTTTTACATCTAGAATTTTTTTAAATTCACATCACTTGTTAAAAATTATAGCAAAGTAAAAATATAACTACACTTTTATGAAAAATGATATACTAAAATAATAGAGCCAAATACAATATAATACCGAATTACATCACCTAAAACATATATTGGATATGTTCCTTTTGCTTTTTATTTGGTTTTTATTTCTATTAGTGCACGTTTGTTGCACATACTAATTTCATTTACTGCCACATATTGGTACACACAAAAACACCCGAGTTCTCTTCACCTCCTTCTTCCGTTACTTCCTCTTTATTTTTCCAATGACAGGTGCATTTATTCATGTTGTGGTGTCTTATAAAGTTACATATATATATATATATATATATATATATATATATATATTCAAAGTGAAGCTAATAGTCCTAATAACATATAAAACATGTATGATATTTGTGCTAAGTCAAAATGCACCATTAGATATATCATCTATATTAGATTAGATGCCTTTTTATTTTTTTTCTATGATCTATCATTTATTTAGTAAGATAGAAAGTATTGCATTCTATTCATTAGGTTACTCATATAGGAGATGTCATGCTACACTTAAGTATATGGGTTGAGTCATTTAACTTAAATATTATGGTCTCAGGGTGTGTCCATTTTCCTGTAAATGAAGCAAGTTTAATCTCTTTACATGCAGTAGTACTCCATTATGTATCAAATGGAGTACTGATGGACATAGAAGCTAGTTCCAAGATTTAGCAATGATAAATTATTGTGCTATAACTATGGGTACACACACATCATGGTGTTGTGATGCCTTTAATTCTTTAGGGGATGGGGCCGGGGAGATGGCTCAGTAGGATAAGCACTTGACTGGCAAACGCAAGGATCTGAGTTCAATCCCCAGTTCCGAAGGAAAAAAAAAATCTTTAGGGGATAAAGAATCAGAGAGAAAGAACTAGGTCAGACAGAATTTGTGCTTTTAGCTTTCTGAAGGATCTCCATACTGAGTTCGAAGCAGGTGTGTCAGCTTACAGTCCTGTCAGCAAAGGCAAAGGGTTCCTTTTTCACACAGCCCTGCCTGCAGGTTATTGGTTAATTTCATAACCACACCCCTTCTTTCTGTACTGGAAGGGATATATTCCTGTATACAAGGGCATCTTCTGTGATACATTACTAAAAAAACAGTGAATAAATTGAAAAGTCAAGGAAGTAGAAGAATTAAACAAAAGAAAAATTTCAAAATTGTTTAAGTGATGAACGAAATTTATAGGGCCTTAATAAGACTAAAAAATGATGGAATACCTGAATAGTCAACATTAAGGAGGAAAAAGGAGACAACATTTAAAATTATATAGATAAGGCCTGGCCAACTAGCTCAGCGGATTAAAGCATCTGCAAGCAGGCACTGGAGCTTGGGGTTCAATCCCTGGGCCTGCCATGCCAGTCCCACCCCACTGGGCATGCTGAGATGTTAACTGAGACTGGGCTTGGTGGTGCACGCCTATAATCCCAGCTCTTGGAAGGCTGTAAACAGGAGAATCACTACAAGTCTGATCTATAGTGAGACCCCGAACACTCTGTAGACCCTTCCCTAAAAGAAAGAAAAAATAAATAAAATTATATAGAGAATAAACACACACAACAAAAGACACACATGGCTGACATAAATTTATTCCACACTCTTGCAAGACTTTCAGTGCTGTGAAACCTGAAACCATATGCTTTTGATGCAAGAATAGAGGGATGAATGCAACACAGAAGAGACAAAATATTAACTCAGAAGTGTATAATTGATTCTTGGCCATGACAGAAATATAGTTCAATGCAAAAGTGCGCTTTCAAAAATGCAGCAACAATTAGGTATCAAACAGCACAAAAATTAATTAAGCATTATCGCAGATCTCAAAAATAAAACTGTAAAACTTAGAGACTGAATTCATAGAAACATCATTAAAGACTTGGATTGAATAAGTACTTATTATGAAAGAAAAAAGATAAAAATTAAAATAAAATAGAAAATAATTAGCCATATGCATAAGTGGAAAGATGAAAACTTGCTAACAAAACAATACTGCTCCGCCTTCTGCTCACTCACAGAGCATACTAATAAGCTAGGAAAATCAAAAGCGAAAAGAACCACTGACACAAATATATATTCATATTCATATTCATATTGAGTCATGAAAATAAATCAAAAGTAAACAGACAATCCAATAAATTGATCATAATACTTGATAAAACCCTTTGGAAAAGAAAATAGGTAACTGGTCAAAAGGCAGCATAAAAATTCTCTCAAGAAGTATACATTAAAGCTATCATGCAAAAGCCTTACAGACCCACTTTAATGTACTTATAGCACTAGTAGCTATGGTAAGAAAAATAGAAAAGATTTATTAAATCTGCAAATTATGTAATGTAAAGCTCTCTCGTGAGCTTTGGTTTCTCAGTTAAGCAAAGCTGGACCTAGTAGTGCACACCTGTAATCCCAGCACTCACAAGGCTGAGGCAGGAAGATCACTGCAAACTTGAGGCCAGCCTGGGTTTCTTAGTGAGTTCAAAGTTGGTCTGAAAAACATAGTAAGATCCTCTTTCAAATATCTATTTTTTCCACAAGGATATGTGAAGTATATTCCTATGTAAGTAATCAGGACAATTAAAATCATATGTACAAATAATACAGGACAAAAACGATAATAGCAGCATTTCTTTGTAGCCTATCTGAATGGTAAATGCATTATTGCCTATCATTTAGTTATCCACTGCACAAGGAGCACATGAGGAAAAGGTGATTTTAAATAAAAGAATCGTATAAATATATTGAGAGAAGTAAGGCATCACATTGCAGGCACATAGCATGCTACTGAATTTACATGAAGTTTGCAGTAGACATTGAAATGATGGCTATGTCTAAAGGAACTTTTTGCTGGAAAGTAGAACTATTAAAGACAACAGGAGAGTTCAATGCCTTGATCTAGTTTATAGTTCCATAGCTGCAAGCATTGTAGGACTCGCTAAGTTATGCTCAAATTTATTGTATTTAATACATGGAGAATATATTCTATAAAATTAGTAAGTACTAGAATGCCAAAAAGTTAAACCTAAATAAATGAATAAAACCATTGGACTAAGATAGCCAAGATAAAACTAGCATCTCTACAATAACGAAATGTAAGAAATAACAGTTTAATGGTATTTTGAAAGAACAACAGCTTGACACTGCCAACTTTATAGAAAGACCTCCAAATTTGAAATCTGAATATTGGTGAAATTACAACACATAAAATTTGCTGCATTCAGTTAAATAGTAAAAACATTTACAAATTTGAAGATTTGTACTTCTAGGAAAGGAGAGAACTGGGAACAATATATTAAAACTTCAATTTTAAATTGCAAGAAAAATAGATCTAAGCTCTATAGAAGTAAAAATAATAATTCTTTAAATAGAATTAGGAAAAATAAAATGGAGACAGTGAAGAGTAAAAAGCTGTTTGTTTAAAAATATTATACATGAGCATACTTTTCCAACACTAAATTGAATGAGATTAGGAAAACAAAATTTATATTATAGCTGAGGAAAAAAGGCATATCAAAAAAGGTATACTAACTTCTAAAAATTCAAAGCACAATTTTCGCTAGTAATTTGTGAGCTTAGAGAATACAGACACATTCTCCAAGTGTACATCATTAGAAATCTTTTGAAATATATACATGAAATTCAGAATCTTTGATGAAAGTGAAAAGCCTTGAATCCAATATTAAACACCATTGTACCATAATCAAAGTTCAAAGCAGTCATCTTACACAAACTTTTCCAGAGGATTGTTAAATTGGCAACAGTTATTAATTCATTTTTTTTTGTAATCTGCAAAATTCTAGATTCAACAACTGGGTGAAAGTATCACTAGAGACCAATAACCCAAAGGGATGAAGTAATGAACACAGGTCCCTTAGGGAGAGGATCTCTAGACTGAGTTGCTCATGTATTTTATAAGCACATGGTGGACTGACCAGATAGCTCAGTGGACTAAAGCACCTAGTTAGGCAGATGCAATGGCCAGAGATTTGATCCCTAGCCTGCTGTTCTGGCCCCACCCTTGGGGTACCCTGAGATGGTGATTGAGACTGCATGTGGTGGTGGGTGCCTGTAATCCCAGAGTTTGGGAGGCTGAAAACATGAGAATCACTCTGAGTCAGATCTATGTAGTGAGACCCTGTAGACCCTGTCCTAAATACATTAAAAAAATAATAAGCACATGGAAGACTTTCAGCCTCAATGGAAATGTGGTACATAATTTATATGTTATGAAATATACCATCACACTTATCCACCTTTACCATGGCAATGTCATGATACATTACTGTATAGCAAGCCATTAGACAACTGAGTTACTGTGGACATAAGAAAAGGAAGAAAATAAAGAGGTGAGGAAAGGAGGGAGGGAAAAAAAGAGAGAATGAGAAGCAAGTAAAGAAGCATGGTCTCACTACTACATCGGACTCATAGTGATCCACTTGTTTACAGCCCCCCAAGAGCTGGGATTACAGGCTGACACCACCACGCACAGTCTCAATTGCCTTCTCAGCATGCCCTAGGGGCAGGGCCGGCACGGCAGGCCCTGGGATAGAACCTTGGCCCCTGTACCTGCTTGCAGGCTCTTTAATCCACTGAGCTATTTGGCTGGCATAGTGAGTATAATTAATAAAGAAAGAGTAAACTCTGCTGAATATGTAGTCTCTCTGAAATGAACGTGAGGTTGAGTAAGGAATGAAAACAGCAATGGAAATTATAATTATTCTTAAAAGAGAAATGCAATAATCTTTAGAGCAAAGAAAATCTAGAAAAAATCTATAATGTATAAATTCTTTCTAGGAAAGAGTAGCAATGACCAGGATGAAATAGAAATTTGTGAATGAGTTTAAAGGCTCTGCTTTGACTTTATTGTCTTTCATGTTTTTGGATCTAAAGTTCATGTTGCGCAGCCAAATTCCTATGTGAATTACATGGACAAGAAGACATTACCTTGATGTTGTATGTTACAGTGCATAGTTTCCATCAGTGACTCCTAAATCAGCGCCAGTACAAGGAAGGCATTTATATAAGTGATAGCACTAAGTTCAAGGACAAAGTTAAGCAGTTGTCTTAGGAATAGCCACAGGCACTCTAGAAAAAAAAATGTGTGCTAGCTTTTTGAACTTTTGGTTATTTGCAGGGGAGGTTAGTGAATAATTTTTGTATAAAATTAGAATTTTGGATTTCAATTGTCCAAGAAACTTTTCCTACTTAGATAGCTCTCTAGCTTGATTTTAATTGTTGATTAAAATGTGTAATGTTTTAGGGCTGGTGAGATAGCTCAGCAGACTAAGCACCCACTTTAGCAAGCACAGGGACCAGGGTTCGATCCCCGTCCCACAGGCTGTGCCAGCTCTGACCCCAGGGCTTGCTGATTGGGCAAATGAGCCCTGGCATGGTGGCTCATGCCTGTAATGCCAGGGCTGGGGAGGCTGAAAACAGGAGCACCACTATGAGCCTGAGCTGCACAGTAAGACCCTGAACCAAAAACATAAATTAAACAGACAAACAAACAGGCAAAAAACAAACTAACAAAACCAGAATATATACTGTTTTTCCATTTCCTTTTTAGGGGAAATAACATTTTTTATAAATTGATATAATTACTGATTTTAAAACAAATATATTTTCTCAGTAAAATATTACAGATTTCAAGCTAAATATAATATGAATTTTTATCAAATAATAATCATGTTAAATAAAATTTTCCTAATGTTATACGGTTTGTCGAATGATGTAACATTTGTCTAAGTTTAAAAATAGTTTTTCCATATATTTTTATGCGATGTCAATCAGCTTTATAAGTTCTATATTAATACTTTTCACTCAGATCTGAGAATTGCAGACCATCTATTTGAACTTTTGTGAGAGGCTAAAGATTCCCCGAAGACATTCATAACCTAGACTTGGAGCTTGTAAATATGTTACCTCACATATTTAAAAAGAACATTGAAATGTGATTAGTTAACGATTTTGAAAAGGGAAAATTATCCCGGATTATCTGGATGACTCACAAGTAGTTCACAAGGGCCCTTTTAAGTGAAGTAAAGAGGCAAGATACTAGGAGGCGCTGAGGTGAGAGGTGTCAGGCTGACACAAACGCTGCCAGCTGGATCACAAAGCAAGGAGCGGAGAGCGCTGGCAGTTTCTGATGCCCAAAAGCATGAAGACACAGATTATCCCTTGAGGCCTCCAGAGCACATTCGCCTTTATGCCAGCACCTGCACTTTAGCCAAAAAGATACTTTTTGAACTTTCATCCGCATGAACATAAAATAATAAATTTATGCAGGTTTAAGTTACCAAGTTCATAGGAATTTCTTACAGCCGCAGTATAGCGGTTTTTTCTACCTACACAGCCAGTTTTCAAACAAAATTCTCTTTCAACTTTTTAAAACACTTTGTCCAAAGTTTGTAGTTACTGAGAAAATGTTTCAATATACTGAAAATAAAATTCTATTTATCTATTACATATGGCTCAACTCATTTTATAGATCCTTTAAACATACAATGTAAATTTCCCAGGTTTTGGAAAAGTATTTGATATGAATTTAAAATGTTATGTCTTTTAATATCACATGCTCTTGCATTTGTCAACTCCATTCTACTTAGATTTTGATTTAAAGCTAAAAATAAAAAGACAATATGTGAACAGCTTGTTACGTTCTTTGAACCACATACATATCAGAGAAACATGCAGGCTTCAGTCCCTGGGCGTCTAAATCTGTAGTAGACAGATGTGAACGAGAATGCCTTTTTAGCTCACACTGCATTATTATTCTGAGGTGGTCTATTTGAGACCATAATACATACTCTTTGAAAAGGAAAAACTTCCAAGTTTTAGCCAGAGTTCTTTTTTTCATCATTTCTTAATGTGTTGAAGCTCATACCAGAATCTATTTCTTGGCAGAAGGAAGATGAAATACAGTCTAATAATTAAGGAAAGTTTAACAAGATCTGTGAGCAATAAGGATGGGTCCAGCGGATGAAAAAGTACAGTTTAAAATGTTTAGTTGTGAAGGATAGTGACTCTTGCTATTGTGCCATTGACTTAGGCCAGTAAGGCTGAAAGGAGATTAATGTTCTTTTTAAGTTCTTTTTATCTTTTGCAGAACCAGGGGTTGAACTCAGGCCTCTGAGCTTGCCATGGAAGCACTTATTCCACTGAACCATCTCCCCAGTCCCTCTTTTTAAGTTCTATATTATTCTGTACCTCAGATTGTAGAACCTTTGCCAGTGTCAGCCATGTGGATGAGTCACGGCCATTGCTTGGCCAATGTACTCTCTGTGAAAGCTTGAGAAAGTGTTTTCTCTCCATGTGACTCTCCTTAGGCACACTCTACATCACTGATCACTTTCCTCTTTGGCCCCATAATCTCCTTGATCAGAAAATTTGGGACATTACTGACTTACATGACATTACAGTACAAGTTCTCATATGTCCTGAGTCTTAATTGACCTTACAAGGCTAGTGCCAAAATGTTGACTTTCCTTGCAGCCCTCCTTTTTCTCTAATTTTTGTCTGCAAACTTAGGTTGTTAACCATCCAGAAGACAAGCTTATTGTTATTACCATACAACCTAGGCTGTTAAGCTTAACCTCACTATCTGTCTGCATATCAAACATCTTAGGCATAACATGAAACAGGTAATTTTCATCAAGTATTGATATGTTGAACTTTAAGTCCCTACAGAATATAATAAAAAACATTTAAAATTAGAATATATTTTAAAAATAGGCATAAAGAATTATATACTTCTTATTTTTACACATAAGTCCAAAAATCTCACATATTCAACCTTGAAACAGGACAGTCCCAAATCTGCTTCTTATTATTGAAGCAGATTTATCACTGTTTTCTTAAATGACTGTTTTGTTCTTTTTTAAGAAAAGAGCAACAGAGGATAGTTGAGGACTACTTCTTGGTAGTTTTATTGTGTTTGCTTGTTTGTGGTTTTGTTTTGTTGTGTGAGCTGAAGTTGGCCTGTTGTCCAGGCTGGCTTGACTCAGGTACTGCGCCCCCCTCAGCCTCCTGAAGGCTGGCACAGAGGTACAGCCCAGGGGTGTTTCTGACAAGATTTAGGTATGTATCTTAAATATGTTGATAGACTCTGTCTCTTATAGATTATAAGATATGAAAAATACATAGTATTAGATCATATATAACTAAAATGACTTACAATTATATACATATTAATATAATTACACTTACACAGGAAAAGAGCACACTGTAGTAGATGGCCAGCTGAGAAAACTATTCTGTCTGAATTCAAATGAGAGGTCGCATTTGCTCTAAGCAATTCATGATCAACAAGTAATCTTCACATAGAATTGGTTTAAGTTTTGCATGGCTAAAGATGAAGTCCGAATATGAGGTATAAAATACCTAAAAGGCTGTCACTAGAAACTTAGAGATGAACTCAGACAAAAAATAGAAGAACTCTAAAGGATCCACAAGCAATGGATCCAGTTTGTTGAATTATCCATTCTAAAGACTGCGAACAACTTACAATGCATTTTTTATTTTTCTCTATTAAAAATTGTGGGCCATGGAGATAGCTCAGTAGAATAAGCACTTGCCTGGCAAATGCAGGGTGCTAAGTTCAATCCCCAGTACCACAATAAATAAAT
>NW_004524673.1:2706857-2710431 GCF_000260255.1 Octodon degus
TTAAACTGAATAAAGCTAAAAATAAAAACAAAAATCTTGAACTAGAGAATATAAATATAATTTCCTCATTTTAAAAGCCATTTTTGGGGCTGGGGAGATAGCTCAGTGGCCTAAGAACCTACCTGGCAAGTGCAAGGACCCAAGTTCCATACCAGTACCACAGGCCGTGCTGGCCCAACAACTGGGTGTGGTGGTGCAAGCCTGTAATCTCACTGCTGGGGAGGCGAAGTCAGAAGAATCACTGTGAGTCTGAGCTTCATAGTGAGCCCTATACCTAATTAATTAATTAAGAAATATTTTAACATTTCTCAGAATTTCTGCTAAAGACTATCAACAGATTCACACAAAAATGAAGAATACAACACTGTTGAAAGGTAATCTACATTTTCAAGCAGTATCAAAACCTAAAACAGTTTTCCCTTTAATCCCCCTCTCGCCCCGGGAACCAGGGATTGAACTCAGGCCCTTGTGCTTGCCTTGCAAGCACTTCTTCTACTGAGCCATCTCCCCCCCCCCACCAACTCTAAGGTTAAATGTAGAAAAATGCATTGACTTTTTTAATTGTACTAAGATTTTTATCAACACAAGTAAAAATTCTCTATTTGTCTGGCTACATTTGTACTCAAAAATTATTTTGTAACATTCACATTTTAGTGTATCAAAATGCCATCTTATACTTCCCATGTTTATTTTATTTTACATTTTAATAAGTCCAACATGAAATATGGAGCAATAAAGATGACATTATACATAAACCAATTTAATAATGTTAGTTTAGAATGTCAAACATTGCATAGGCAGAAAATCTTAGTTTATCCCTCAGTGCAGCTCTGAATCACTAAGACAATTTACAGACCCCACACAGAAATGCTCCCGGGAGAACTTATATCTATGTACTTGGCTCTAAAATATTTTTGTTAAAACAATTTCAGCCTCCTGAAATTCAAATGCTCCTTTTAATTCTTACCTCACAAATTAAAAAGTGTTTTCAACGATTAGTCATGTGCCAAATTGCCCAAGATTTTCAAATTATTTGTTAGAATTAAGAGACTGTGGTCCTCTGTCTTTTTCCTGTGTGTACAGAGAACAGGTCATATGAATTTATGGGTTGAAAGTGATTGTCTGAAAGAAGGAAAGAGCCCTCACTTGAAACGTAGCTTGCCATCACCTTGAGCAGGCAGCAGCTCTAACTAAGAATATAATGCCAGCTGTTGCTGCCCCCTACCTTGAAGCACTTTCTCATAATAGCACAAGCTGAATAATGAACTCATTTATCTTTTTCTTTCTTTCTTTCTTTCTTTCTTTCTTTCTTTCTTTCTTTCTTTCTTTCTTTCTTTCTTTCTTTCCTTCCTTCCTTCCTTTCTTCCTTCCTTCTTTCTTTCTTTCTTTCTTTCTTTCTTTTTTCTTTCTTTTTTCCTTCCTTCCCTCCCTCCCTCCCTCCTTCCTTCCTTCCTTCCTTCCTTCCTTCTTTCCTTCCTTCCTTCCTTTCTTTCCTTCTTTTTTCCTTTCAGTGTATTTGGTTGTTACAGGTTCTCATAACGCAGCTCACACTTGGACTCCTGGTGATCCTCCTGCTTTCAGCCTCCCCAGAACTGGGATTATAGGCATGCTCCACCACCCCTGGACTCTGGCCAGCTCAGAGCACCCTGCGGGAAGGGCTGGTGTGGAATGTGATGCTGGGGATTGAACTGCAGTCCCTGAGCTTGCCTAAGCTTGTCTAAGCTTGCCTAAGCAGGAGCATTAGTCCCCTGAGCTATTTCACAGGCCCCATTTGTGTATTTATTTACATGGGCGGTATTAGACAGATATAATTGAATACATGTTTACACTTAAATTATTAAATTTTGAAATTAAAAAAGATACTCTATATCAACTATTGCTTCTAAAAATAATTTTTGGTAGGCTGTTAAAAAAAAACCCACGAACTGGCAGCTACTCAGAATGAGAATGGTTGTGCAAAGATGGACAACAGAAGCCCTTGGTGAGGACTTCATGAAGGACTTGGAAGAGCAGGGATTTGCTTCAGACATTGGCAGGGGAGAACACTCTGGCACTTGAAATTGTTGTAGAAGGGTTCTAACCGAGGAAAAATAATGAACAAGTCTGTAAACGTGAACAAGCAAACAACGTGGTCAGAAACTGCATGTGTCTAATTGGAGCACCCGCTGCACGCTCCTTCTCAGCAGTGGATGCCTGCTCATGTACTTGGGCTCCGGCCAGCCTGTGTCTCTAAATTTCAGCGACAGCCATGTGGTGCCTGAATTTGCTTGCACAATAAATATTTCAAGCCAAGCCTCACAGATGGACATGGATGCCAAAACTAATTCAACTACATCCTGTCAAATAGATTTCTGTTTCTATTGAAATTGTATCTCAAAACTCTAAAAAGAAATACAAAATGTATGGATTAAATAATACATTCAACACAAACTTTCCTCTTTTTTTACTTCTTTTTCAAAGTTTGTTATGTATTTAGTACACGGTCTACAGGATTTTACTATACGAATCAGACTCATAGTGATCCTACTGTTTTCAGCCTTCCAAGCATTGGAATTACAGGTATGAGCCACCACACCAAGTCTCAGCTGCTGTCTCATGGTGCCCCAGGCAGCATGGCATGGTGGGGATCGAACCCTGGTCCCTGTGTCTGTCTAGTAGGCATTTCAATCTGCTGAGCTATCAGGCCAGCCTAACATAAACTTTCAAAACTGACTTACTGTAGTGCATAGAAGTAATTTTAAATTATAATCTCTATTCTATAAATTGAATATATAGCTGATAGCTGTAGTTTTGAAAATATATTTCTTAAAATAAATTTTCTATATATCCAATTTAAAATATGGTGTCTGATCTCCAGTGTTTAAAGAAATGAACTCTATATATTAAATTTGCAAAAATAATTTCATAGGAAAATTAAGTTCCAGAAATTAGGGTAATCTAAAACATATGTAGCCTCTTTGTATAATAATGATATGCATAACAAGAAAAATTAGTATACTGTAACAATTTTAGGTTTGATGAACAGAAAAATCTATGTGTTCCATTTCTTATATTTTGATAATTTCAAAGTCACATACATCCTCAAATAAAGACTACCACAAATCCCACATTTTCAATTATTGCTATGAGTACGTGATAAGAATTACATAATTGCAATTTAGTACCCTTTTATTTAATAGAGTGAAAGTTGGGAAGGTTTTATACAGCATTGGGAATCAACCTTTAACCATATTGGTACTAGGGATAGAGCTGAATCACATCTGTCTGTGAGGAACCACACTGCAGCTGTATATGGTAAATTAGAGCTCAGTTATGAGCATGGCAAAATAATCTGGGGCAAAATCACATGGGCTTCTCCTATTTTGGCGCTGTATCAAAATAGCATAGATCAGAAGTGACTGAAATAAAATGGTTGGTTAATATGAAATAAAAAGGATGGGCTGGAGAGATGGCTCAGTGGTCTAAAGCACCTACTTAGAACAAGCTCAGCAAAGCACAGGGACCGCGGTTCAATCCCCCAGCACCACATGCCAGCCAGCCCCGCCCCCTGGTGGACTGAGCTGGCCACACACAC
>NW_004524673.1:2710531-2743011 GCF_000260255.1 Octodon degus
AAATAAAAAAAAAAAAAAAAATGAAATAAAAAGGAGTCGGATCCACATGTATGTGAATCATCAATCAGTGTTTATGTTCCAGCTAACATCTTGTCAGAATTTATAGAAGACTGTTAGGGACAATTTTCTGACATTGGATGGGAGATAGATTACAGAAACTCAGATCCTTGCGCTTGCCAGGCAAGTGCTTATTCTACTGAGTTATCTCCCCGGCCCTTTATTGCATAAGTTTTGACATTGGAATGAACGTTGATGTGCCACAGACTCAATCAAAGTAAATCAAGAAGATAGAGAAGGAAAACAGGTAAAGTCAAAGCAAGCAAAAACAAAATTTAAACACAAACCTATACCAAAATATTTTAAAGTTATATAAAATACTCCCCTTTCATGTTCCTGTGTGTCTCTCTGTCTCTCTGTCTCTGTCTGTCTCTCCCTCTCTCTCCCTCTCTCTCTCTCTCTCTCTCTCTCTCTCTCTCTCTCTCTCTCTCTCTCATTTTTCATATCTGGTCATGAAACCCAAGGCCTAGTATATGTTAGGCAAGATCTCTGCTACTTAGTTAAAAACTCCAGCTCACATATATTAGGTGAGAGATTCACCTTTAGGGGTGTTTTCTGTCATGAGAAGAATGGAAAGGATATTATTCAAAAGAAGAAGCAGAATTTTAAAGGCATTTGTAAGGTATCAGAGATGACACCTACTGACATAACCGTTACAAGGACTTAGATCTGAAGAGCAGAACATTAGCACATATATGACTCACTACAAAAAACTGTAAATGTTGGATAGGTAGAGTGAAACACAGGAAGAAAATGTAGCAAAGACACAGGCAAAGAAAATGATATTTAAGATTATTATAGACAGGAAGACGAAAAATTAAGGATAAAGATGATAATCAAGGCAATCTTGCTGAACATCTGTCTTCTGAGTTGAATTTCGTATTTGACAAGAATGTACAAAATTTTAATTTTGCTCTTTTCCTTATTAAAGATAAAAATCTTAATAATTCTTAGGTTATAGCATTTTTATATGCTGTCAGCTGTAATGTTCATTCCTGATTCATCATTCAAGTTTGAGCAACTATGTCATTATAGAACAAAATGTAATGCAATTATGATGCTTAATTGTAGCTCAATATGAATCATTATAAACATTTAAACTGTCTTCTGAGAACAGTAAATTTAAAGAAGTAATTGTCATTGGGTTAACCTTGATGCATCATAATAAATGTTCCTCCAATAAATGAAAATGTGACAAAGCCAGAAGGTTTTGAAAAAGATACTAAAAAATCTTGTTATCATAAAATAACTATGAAAGAGAAACCTAAAATATCATTGGTGATTATCGACAGTATTTTGATTAAGTTTTGTTACTTCTAAAATTTATAACTGAATCAAATTAAATGACTTTAAATTATCTCAAGTTAAAATAAATTTTCTCTTAGATATTCACTCTTATAGCGTATAGTAATACATTCATCTTTCAAATCAATATCTTCAGCATTACCATGTTATGATAATGGCTATCTCAGATATTTTTCTTGTAAGAATTTGATTTTACTAGTTATTAATCATTACTGATTCACCGAAAAAGAGGTGGAAAAATTACTATTTTGAATACAGTTTTCATGATAATTAAGAATTCTTAAATATTATTCTGTTAGAAATAATATTAGATAAATAAGACTGATTGACAGTACTTCTAGCTATATAGTTAACTTAGTATAGTTTATTATCAAATACCAAAGGACAATTTTAATGGATTCCAATATATGTATCAGAAATAAAAAGCTAAGTATTTTAGGTACATGGAAATTTCATCCAAAATTAATTAGGAAATATTCTAAAGATTGAAAAATATGATATTCTATTAAATAATATCCAAATCGTTTTTTTCTTTTGGCCTATTAACATAGAAGAAATCATGCCACCTAATATTTGTCTATAACTATTTGAATTGATTCACTTCAATGTAGATTTCACTAAATCTTTCTATGACTGTTTTTGCACAAATTTGTAGCACCTACAGTATATTTAATCAGCTTTGATACTGAATGTGATGACTGGATTTCTCTCATTAGTGGTTGGATTAAAATATTTGAAAGAGCTTTTAAAGATAATCCATTGTCATAAGAAACTGAGATAATGCATTTATATTTTTGTACCTTTTAAAAATAATCAAACAGAAACAAAAATTGTTTGTTGAGCATGGTTCAGCAGAGTAAGTAGAAAACTGTATGTTTTTTGAACCTAAGGTTGAACTCAGGTCCTTGTGCTTGCCAGGCAAGCACTTACTCTACTGAGCCATCTCCCCGGCCACTTACTGCATGATTTTTGACATTGGAATGGACATTGATGTGCTACAGAGTCAATCAAAGTAAATCAAGAAGACAGAGAAGGAAAACAGGTAAACTCAAAGCAAACAAAAACAAATAAGCATAATTATTTTTATTATAGATGCTAGCCTTGTGGCAAGATAACAGATAAATCCATTTATACTTTACTTAATAGTTCATTTGAAAATTTACTTGATTTGATTATGAGGCTAGGACATCAAAATAATTGTGAAACAAATAAGTTTTGAAAATTAGTGATGGTTTTGCTAGTCCCAAGTAGCCAAAATCCTCATTTTGGTAGAAAAGAAACTTACATATATGGAATTGAAGGTAACAAAATTCCTTCAACTAGTCTTGATTAATTTAGTGATAGAAATTTATGATTTAGGCTATGTCCACACACTTTCATTTAGGTGTACCCTTATGTATAAACTTATTCTACTGTGTGTGCTTATAATTCATATATTTCACTATTTCTGATTGCCACTTAGACTAAGAAACCATCAATACATTTCTTAGAGTTTAGATCTTTTTCTGTATAATATTTTTCTGCAGTAGAAAAGAATCAGAGCTCCACAGAGAAACAGTTGCCTACAGGCATGAGGCAGAGCAAGTACAACATAGGCAACAAGAATATGGAACACTTTGTGATTATATAAAGTAATGACGTGGTCCCTAAAATTGTATAACCATGTGACCAGGACCGTATAGTCTGCTACACCTTCATGAAAAGAAGTTGCTGTCTGAGAAAGTGTGAAACACATTACGGGTTCAACTGAAAAAAATTGCAATGCAAACAGAGATTAAATCTTTGTTTCGATTTTATTTCATCTAATGAATCATTTTTTTATTTTTTAGTAAGGGTCTGCAAGGTGTACAGGGTCTCACTGTAGATTGGACTTGTAGTGATATGCCTGTGTTCTGCCTCCCAAAGAGCTGGGATTACAGGCACGTGCCACCACGCCCAGTCTCAATCGCCATCTCAGCGCACTCCAGGGTCCTGGCCAGCACAGCATGTCAAGTGTCAAACCCCAGCTGCTGCATCTGCCTAAGCATGTGCTTTAATCTGATGAGCCTTTTGACTGGCCCTTATTTTGTTTCAATTTTAAATTTACTGAATTGATGACTGTACTGAGTCTGTGTAAGAAAATGCTTCCTTTCTTTTAAATCCATACTGATATGGGATAACTAGGACTTCTCACCTAAGAGGCTAACAGAGACTCAAACAACCCCAAATGTCAGGTTTGATCAGTATATTTGATCCAAGACTCTCTTTATTTATTGCATTTAGTACAATAATTTTATTTATATTTACCAGATAGTTGTATTATTATAAGTCAAATGGATGTACTGTTAAGTAAGGAACTGGAATGTCTAAGGAGCTCAGAGTGGATTTCCTCAGTAGCCCAGATGTGCAAAGACAACAGTCTCTCAGATAACACTGAGAGATCCACTCATTCTTATCCTTGAGAGATAAGAGGCAAGTGACATTACTTAACAGGAGAAAGAAAATGAATATGATTGCAAAATGAGAGCATATCCTAAAAAAGATGTGGAATCTCCTTAGCTGCCGTATTTTATGGTATTTGCTAACAGCTCTTTCATAAATGGCTTGCTACAATACTACTTGATTTCTACAATAAAACAGTAAAATAGTTGTTAGAAGGTTAATGTGTTAGTCACTACAATGAAAAATAATAACTTCTCTGTATTCCAGATTTAAGTCAGTTCACTACCCCCCCCCCAAAAAAAAAGTGAAGGCAAGATTAATTTGAAATAAGATGCTCAAAATCATCACAGCACATTAGGTGAGCAACCCTTCCTGAAGAGACTGAAGCAACTCACCAATGAACTTGCTTCCAAGTAAAGCAAACTGCAAATTTCATGTCTGGAAAATGTGGGGACTGATATGATACCACGAGTGTGGAACTGTTGTAGGTGGCTAAATTAGATAGAAATGTTACAGCCAGTCAGACGGGGCCAGGCCTTCAAGGAGACAATATGGAAGACAAGGTGACTTGGCAATTTGCAAAAGACAGATTCTTCTCCCTGTGTCAAAACCACACTGTGCTTTTAAAATCAGACTAGAGTAATGCAGGTACAGTGATTAGTGGAGTTTGCAAACAAATATATGAACTGAGTGGAACCACTGATTATGTCATTAGAGAGAATACGCACCATCCCTAAAGCTGGGCCAAGGTTTCCAGTGTCTGGGTGTGTGGCACTTTATGTGTCAAAAGGAAGGTTTCAGATGTGATTGAAGTAGAGCTGCAAAGGAAGGATGATTGTGGATTATCTGTGGGCCCCTGACCCAAAAAGCCTTCATAAGAGAACAACGAAACAGAAGTGTCAGAGGCAGAGGAGGAGATGCGACAATGGACACAGAGGGAAATGTGATGGGGCCACCAGCCACTAGAGAGGGCAGTGGAAGACGCTGTTACTGCAATCTTAAGTGTTGTTTTAACTTGATGTCCACACCATCATTTTTTTTTTTTTTTTCCAGTACCAGGGATTGAACACAGGACCCTCTGCTTGCCAGGCAAGCACTTATTCTACTGAGCTATTTCCCTGCCCACACACCATTTTATCCTATAAAATTTCTTTTTTTCTTTACTTCTAGAAAACAAAACAAGAACAACAAATCTGAATTGGTTTAAGCCATAGATTTAGTTATATAACCATAGGAAAATGTGCTTATTGTATGACTGTATTTATATAGCGGTTTAACAGGTGAAAATCAATACTTACAGAAAATATGCTGGTGGTTGGTAGAATCTGGAAGGAAGAAAGAGAGAGGGTGACTGCTTCATCGATGCAATTTTGTGCTAGAGGAATCAAAAGTTTGAAAGTAGTGTACAACGTGCATATACAGTAAGAGGCTCACTGTACATCTAAAATGGTAAAAAAAAAAGTTCTGTGTTATTTAATGTGTACTGCAGTTACATAAAAATGAAAAAGGAAATAAGTGTGAAAATATGCTAAGCTAAGATAAAACAAAAAGAAAGCTGGAATAACTATTTTAATCTTAAATAGAATTAGCTTCAGAAGAAAAAAGATTTACAGTGATAAATAGCAGAAACATATATCCATAAATAAGTTATTTCTCTAAGAAAACACTCTGAGTATAGCTAAAAACTCATTATTAAAATAAATGAATCTATTCTTACAGAAATGAAAGGAAAATCAGGAACATCCAGTACTTGAGACTTCAGTAGTCGTCTGTGAGTAATTAATCGATCACACAATCATTAAGGAATATATTTTATTGTAAAATAACCATTAAGAAACTTAGTCATTGGGGGCTAGGGAGATGGCTCAGTGGAATAAGCGCTTCTCTGGCAAGTGCAAGGGGCTGAGTTCAATCCCCGATTCTGAAGAAAAAAAAAAGAGAGCGAGAGAGAGAGAGAGAGACTTAGTCATTGATATTTGTACACATCTTATTCAATAACTGCACGAAATATATATTTCTATGCACATATGAATTGATCAGTGAGATTATATTCTAAGCCATAAATGCATAACATGGGGGTTCACATCACAGTTTAATTATTATAGAACTCAACAACAACAACAAAAAAAAGATCTAGAACACTTCACCCGAATATTTGAAAACTAAACCACAAATTCCCACAGTGTTTTTGTTTTTTTTTTTGTCACAAGCATGATTTTTAAATGCACTGGATTAAAACAAAAAGTAAAACTTTTCAAATATGCGTGGTTCTTCTAAATGCTTAGAAGGAAAACTTTTTTATGTCATTAGGAATAAAGTAAATCCAGTTTATCTTATGAAACAAGAGAAAGAGGAGAAAAATAAAACTAAAACAAACTGAAAACAGGAAACAGTTAATATTAGGACAGAACTTAGTGATATAGAAAAAGTGAAAAGAAACAGAGACAACAGTGAAATCAAAATTACGTTTTCTAATAATAAATAAAATTGATTAATCTCTATTGATCAACCAAGGAAAGAAATTTTCAAAGTCATCAATGAAAGAATTCAGCAGTACTGATTGCATGAACATTTAATGATTAAAGGAATAATATAAAATGCCTATGCAAATTTTCATGTTCAGAAGAAATGGACTAATTTCTTGAAAAACACGAGCTACCCAAACTATCAATGATAGATCAATAACAGAAAAATCTGTATATGATTTATATTCACCTGAGGGATAGAAATAATAATTAAAGACTTCCAGCAGAAGAGGGGAGCTCCATTAGCAGGGAACAGTTCTCCAGAGAAAGGGTCTTCACTTGAGCCTTTCATAATTAGTGCAGAAAAGAGAGCAGAGAGCATTGGCCTGTTCTAGTGCAGTGCACAAACACAATCTCCTAAACATATAACAGCGATGTTTGCACACCTCCAGGGCTGATGCTCGGCTGTTTGACCATTGTGATTGTTTGCAGCTAATGTTTGCGCTCACTCGTTGGAGCCCACACCACATTAAATATTTGGAATGTCTTCACTGAACACACCAAGGCAACAGTAGGATGCAAAACTGTGGACTACAGCTCTATTCAGAGGAAGAACAATGAGAAATATCAAGCCTGAAAGGCAGAAATTAGGAAGGTTAAATCTCTATTGTAGCTCTCAAGAGCATAATCTTTTTTACACACAGATAAAAATCCAAAATAACAAATATGAATATATATTTTAATTTTATGATTTCCACGAAACCTTTCTTAACAAAGTATGCAGTAATTTTTAATTTGTGCCCAGTAGACGATAGAGCTGAGGCAGTGAACTGCTACGTGACAGCTATCATGAAGCATCAGAAGATGATGCAGATGATGTAATGCATCTGCAGGGATAGTGTTTTGGGTGAAAAAAAGATCGTTTAGGCAGAATTTTAAACATCAGAACAGCAGCTGGATCTCTTACAATAACTTCAAGATTGCAGCACATGTTTAAAATAAAAAAAATGTTTAAAGAATAATGCTAAGATTTTTGAAATCAAGACATTCAAGAAGACGGTGGGCTCTAGGCAGCATTGCTCCTAGGTCACTGGGAAATTGTTCTGTAAAATGTGCAGGTACTGGGAAATGGGGAAAGGAGTGCACAAAATATCGCCAACTGGAAAGCAACTTGAAAAAAAAAATAAATACCCATATGATGATTTATAGTATCAGGGTATTTAGACAAAGACATGAGGTCATCTCTTGACCCCAGTACTGCTTAAGTCAGATAGAGAACAGGTCATTTTGTGACTGGATGTAAAGCCCGAGTGCCACAGCAATTGCAGGATGCCAAGATGCACACAGTCTAGCACCGGCCACCCAATGCTCACCTGAGTGCTCTTTCCCATGGGAGCTGGAGCCCAGTGCATGACAGATTTGTAGATGAAAGCCTTCTCATGAGACAAATGAAAAGGTTCTGACTTATTTTTCTCCTGCAGCTAGTCAGAGTTCAGCTTTTCCAGCAGCTTTCTTCTCTTCCCCCTTGCTTCCTTTTGCTCCTTAATTCACCCAAGCGGAGCAGAAGAGTTTGCTTCAATGTCTTCCCTGGCTATCAAACTTCAATCTCCATTCCAACATGAGTGCATTAAGGTAACTGTGGTACCTCCCCCACCCAGCCACTCTAGTAATACTGTTCTATGACAGAGAAAGGAGGAGGCACCTTGACTGGATTAGATCAGAAAGGGAAGGATCTGGGTGCTTATTTGCACACCCAGCATTTGTAGCAAGCCTTGCAGAAAATTTTGGATTTTAGTCCTCACCCTCACTGAAACAAGATTGCAACCTGGCTCATGTTTTCTGGGTTTTAGTTTGAGAGAACTCTCTTCACTGTACCTTGCAACTCATCATGCCACACCCCCATGCTGCTGCACAGATGCTGTTACAATAATGACTGGCATTGGTGTTCCTATAAATCTGCTTGCCGTTCATTTTTTCAGGTTGTGCTGGCTTCCAAACTCCTGTAAAATCTACTGAAGGTTTTTTGTCCTGAGTAGTGTACACAGAGTGAATAAACAGAGCTGTTAATCCTGAAGTGCTACAGAAACCAGTGGCCAATAAGGACCGGTGTCAAAGACTCAAAACCTGGCAACTCCTACCTTCAGTGTGCAGCACAAGCTGGCCATGCAGTGGTAGGGACCACCAACTGGCTTTGTCTCAGAGTGCTACATGGTGTCCTGTGGTGACATCAGGACTGCTAGCAGAACTGCACTTTGCTGATTTACAATTTCCATCTGCATGGAATAAAAGAACCCTAGGCTGATTGGCAAAATTCAGATTAGGACACTAACAAAGTTGCAGGACTGAAAAATCACTCAGAAATCAGTGACTTTGTTAGAACTGCCAAGCTGTGGAGTAGAAAGCAACAAGAACCCTGTCCCTGTTAGGAACCAAGAAGCATGCACTGAAAAAACATGGGATGCTGAGTTACAGAGGCAGGTAGCAGCTGTGGCTGGTGTCTTCCAGGAGTAGAAAAAAACACTGGACAGAGCCAGAATGGGTCCTCTCTTCCTCAATGCACAACTGAGCTTGGTGCCTGTGCTTTGTCCAATTGAATCCCACTTAACCAAATGCCTCAGAGCTCGGTGCCCATGTAAGACTCACTCTCCCACAGAACAAAAGTCAGTGAGCACCTTCTTATTGCCCTCCAAATGCTGTTGAATTCCTAGTAGAATGGCATTTTACTCAAATCCTAAGTAACACCAACTTCACTGACAGGAAGAGGCTGACAGAGAGCAAAGATTGGTGAGTCCTGAAGCTCCTGCATCATGAATTTGTCCAGAAAAGGTTGGAGGCAACAGACATAAATGGCATTTTGGAGATTTTTACAATAGCACTAGAGTACATACTAATTCTTTTGTTGCTATTGGTGGAATGTGTTGAAAAAAATCAACATCTTTGTCCCTCACAAGTGTCACTTAGGAATCAATCTAAACACATGAAGACTTTATCTACAATGACAATTGTATGGTTCATCCTATACCAACATGTTTGCTGAAGAAAAGAACATTGGATCCCTTACATTACTACTGGAGCTTTAGTGGTAGAAAAATGACCTAGAAGAAGTATCGGTTAAGTATATAAAAAGAAGATGTTTAAAGGTCTTATCAGCTTTAAAAATGTTCACATTTTCTAAAATCAGTAAAGAGAGGACATCAAAATGTAAAAAGGAAGGGCCAGCAAGATAGCTCAGTGGACTAAGTGCCTGCCTAGGCAAGTGCACTGACTGAGCTTTGGTCCCCGGCATCTCAGACCTCCCCAGGTCTGCCTCAGGGCACACTAAACTGGCCAGTGACACTGGGCCTGGTGGTGCATGCCTGTAATCCCAGCAATGGGGGAAGCTGAGAACAGGAGGATCACTACAAGTCTGAGCTGTGTAGTGAGACCCTGTACCAAATATATTAAAAAATAAATAAATAAATGTAAGAAGTAACAACAGTCAGCAGTTTCATAAAAACTCTCCTTACTCAAAGATAGTGTATCAGTAGACAAGAGGACAGTTAGACACACAAAGTAGAACAAGTGAAAATTAATGAATATCTGACTTTAGACATTGCTAATAGTTTACTGAAAGAAGAGGGACAAATGTGATATATATGCTGATTGTCTATTATGGACATATTAAAGGTTCAAGAAACAGAACACTCATCTCGGAAAGCCATGAGGAGGCCAAGTGGGAGTACACACAAACCGCAATGGGAAATGCCTTGCCAGGCTTGTATGCAGCCGATTCCTTACTGTGAGGGTCTGTCTGAGACTGTGGGGAGGACAGTGGCTCTGCAGCACGCAGGAGGGTACAAGAGCAGGGATGCTCTGCAGAAGAGGATGGAGTTGGAAGCCTAGAAGTGCAGGTGATGCCCTGCAGCAGCATTCCCAGGACACTCTGAGCTGCTAAGTGGCTCACCATTTTTCTGAGTAAAACAGGTACAAGCTTAGAGTGAGATGTGGAATATGTATTTCTCTTTTATCCAGGTGCACTTTCTGAATCTGGAAAGTCTCAGCTTTGTTTCTCATGGTCTATCCAGACTGGGAAAACAGAAGAGAAAAAAATTATATGTCTAAAATAAGGAATCTAGCTCATAATGTCAAAAGAAATATTGGATGTCCAATTTAAACTTCCTTATTAGCTAATAAGCAACTGTTTTATATAACTATGCAACATGTAATATTTCAAAACATTTATACCAAAATTGGGCCTATTGGAAATTTAACTTTAACTGAGAATTCTTGATTTTTTACCTGCACAAAATATTAAACCTAAGAAAGAGACTTTTCTTATGAAAAGTTTGAAAATCCTAGACTCCCTTTTACTTTCAAAGGATCCTACACTTGGCATTTAACATAACATAGAGAAGATAATAAAAATACTGTTAAGTTGTGATTTTTAGACCTCTACCCATATAAGAATTATGCCCTAAATTGTGCCCTAAGCAAGGCATGGAGAATCTAGGTTTATGTCCTATTGCAATGATTCCAAATGCTTGACACAGAAGTAGCATGATTTGAAGTGCAAAAATCAGAAACCAACTAAATGATAACATCTCTAAGAAAGGCAGGAGTGTACAGTTAGTTTTCCTTTACTGAAGTAAAATTAAATGCTATACCTATCTACTTGATTCATTTCAGACATAAATTCATAAGAAGGAAGCAAATTTAATATCACTGGTACAGATTGGTTCTATTCTTTAAAAATTCATATTGTATTTATGGATGCATTCGTAAGTTTAAAAATTATAAGATATATCAAGGAAATTACTTGCATAAAAGCAGAAATGTTTATTATTCTCAGAAAGGTTAGGGAAGTGACAGGGAGGCCAGGTAGGGACTTTTGCACTGAGACAGGTGTCAAACTTAACCTGAATACAAAATATTGGTGTGTTTAAAGTGAGTTTTCTTTCTCTCTGTCTGCTTGTCTGTACTATTTGTGGGTTGACTAATAGCCTTCTATCAGTTGGTTGATTCATTGGAAATTGCTGTTAGTTAAAATTTTGAATTTAACAGCGGTGACTATAATTGGATCTAGTATTTATTTTTCAATTAAACATTCAAACTGCTAAATAACACATATTTATAAAAATATATTTAATTATTTGTAACATGTAAATTACGTTTGCCATAAGATAGCTATACAATAATCAGTTTTTGACCTTGCAGATGAAATTCTTCCCTGCAATTGCAGATAAAATCTCTGTTTGTTACAGTTAGTTGTAGTGGTGCTTCTCAAAGAAATCCTAGTGCGCATTTCATTTTTCCATTGTGGAATTTCTCACATCACTGCTAAGACCCTCTGTCTTCCCTTCTTCCTCAGTGGACAACTTTGTGTTCAGTTTTTTTTTTTTTTTTTTTTTTTGCAGAACTGGGGGTTGAACTCAGGCCCTTGCGCTTGCCAGGGAAGTATTTATTCCACTGAGCCATCTCCCCAGCCCTAAATACAGATCAAGGTTTGTGTATGTGTGTGTGTGTGTGGAACCAACGATTGAACTCAGGCCCTTGCACTTGCCAGGCAAGTGCTTATTCCACTGAGCCATCTCCCCGACCCTCTGTGTGCAGCTTCTTAAAGTTGCAGATCACATGCTGGTTCACAGGCTGCAGAAGATGCATCATGTTGTGCAGAAGGAATTTGATTTTTCTGAAGTCATACTCTTCCCCCACGTCACCCACCAAGGCAGGAGTGTGTGCTTGAGCACTGTCCATCCAAAGGCACCTTTCAGGCAATTGGTTGTCAAAAAAAATACATCTTAATGGTGAGTGCAAACATCTCCGAACATCATGCCACTCACAACTACCTTGTGACAAAATATTTTTCATTGGGTCTCATGTGAGAGTCATCTGGACTTGCTCACCTTCTGTTTCTTGGATGCATGAGGGGTTTGACTATAGTACGTGAGTGGTAGCTTAATCTTCACATAAATGCTTGCATTCCCACAAAGAAAAGTTTCAATCTGTCTTCGTGGCCTTGTGCCCTGGCAGGACCTTTCTTCCAGTATCGTATAGGTAGTTTGGCATTTCTCCCAGAGAAGCCCAGTCTCATCACAGCTGAACATGTGTCGAATGGGCCATCCTTCTGTCTACACGACTTGTGCACGCTCTTTCTTGCAGGCTTCTACAGCATGCATGTCTGAACAGGAAGCCCTACCATTTCCTTTCATGCAATAGATGCTTTTTTCCTAGCTTTTTCACAGATCATAACTTTTCTAAAGCTATCACCCGTCCGCTCTTTCTCATTCAACACACTGACAGAAGTTTTCCACAACTTCCAACTTTCATGCCTTCCACTTGGTTAATGTCATTGCTCTTTTTGTTCCATCAGCTCTTTAGATGGCATCATTAATCTTCAGACCAGTCAAGACAGTGAATTCCCCATCTTGTGCTCTAAGGCCAGATCTGTCACAAAAGTGCTATTCTAATGCTTTTCTACAATATTTTTTTATACACTGGTTGTTTTCCTCAAAACCTTCCTCTTACCATTCTTGCTCTGCTTTCATTATTGTTCTACACATTCTTGTCACCTTTACTGTCACTTTGCACATTCTAGTTACCTTCATTACCTCTCTGTATTTCTTTTTTTTTTTAACACCACATTGTTCTGTATTTTCTTTGGAGCTGCGCTAGATTTAAAAACATGGTATAGTACTGCATGTGCTAAAAAGCATACAAAACTTTCACATAAGTGCACACAGGTCTGTCTTCTTCTGTGTGCTTGACTAGAGAGGATCACAGCCATGTGTCAGATCAGGAAGGATGACTGTGCTCATGTTTGTGTGGAGAAGATACCCAAGGTCATTCTCATGGCCTGATGCAGAGTTCCAAAACAGAAACAAAAGTTTGATAACTTCATCTGTTTGTTAACCAAATTGTTTGTAAAAAGAAGCATTTGTAAACTGAGGAATTGCAGTACTTTTTAATTTTGCAAAATAATTCCAGGTTTATATTTTAAATTATTCAAATTATAGTTTCATTGTGTTTTGCTTTATCTGTTTTTCTACGTAAAAGTATTCACATGATTTATAGCTGTGAATATCATCTTATCAATATTTTCATGCTTAATAGTCACAGAAATGAAATGATTTATTTCCTACATGACTTGAACACTAATTTCCTAGTGTATACTTTAGGGAAATATGACTGTTAATAGAACTTTAATTGATTACTGAAAGAGTGTTCTGCTATCATCTATGTGCTCAGAGAATGTTCACGAGAAAGAAGCTATTAGCGACCAGCATAACAAGTATTGAGGGTATTTTTTAATCAATTGAGTTATATTCCATATTAATGTAAAAAAATCTTTATTGAAAGCAAGGTGAAATACATATAATTATTTTTACAGCTGTGTATTTGTGAAGTTTAAAGGGGAAAAACAGAAAAGAGTTATTTTCTCTTTAACACTAATGCTAGATATATGTAGTTGCCGTATAGGTTTGCAGACATGTGTCCTTACGGATATCTTAGAAATAAAGTGCACACTGTCAAAAACCATAAGGACTTGCTTTCTTTTGGTGTGCTTTTATTTTTCTTAAGGTTTTAACACTGTCAAAAATATTGCTTTCCAACTCCGCATAAAAACTTCTGCTTGCATGATATAATATATACTTACAAAGAAGCAATTTACTGAAATGGTATGCATAATAAATTTTTAAAAGATATATTATGACATTATAACTATTAGTGCCACAACTTTGCATGAAACCTGTGATTTTACTACCCCATGTTTATAAATAATATAACTGAATTCTATTAAGATGATTATTGAAATATGCTGAGGTGTATTTGCTTTCCATTGCTGCTCTAACCCACTAACATAAATCTCACTCCTCAGAGTACAAATGTGTTGTCTTCCAGTAGCTCTAAATGTTTAAAGTGGAACACGCATTGCTGCCTTCTCTGTGTGTCATCCATGGTCATTACTTAAGGTGTGTGCTCAGGGAAAGTGAAACCCTCTTCTTTTCATAGGGCTATCAGTCGTACAGAAGAGGACTTCACTTTACAACCTCTCTTAACCTTAATTATTTTTGAAAAGTATAAACAGAATCACATCAGAACAAAGGATTACAATGCCTAAAGCATGAGTTCATGCATTTCAGACCATAGTTGTAGCTTAGATGTACGATGTCCCCTCCTAAAAATCGGGTATTTAGTGGAGGAACTTTTGGAAGGTGATTGGACCATTGAGTCCTATGCCTAAACGTAATAAGCTACTGCTGAAATCATAGCTAAATATACTGTAGGGAGGAGGGGCATGTCTGGAGGTAGGTCACTGGAGATGTATTCTGAAGATGTGTATGCTTATGCCTGGCTCCTCTCTTCTCTCCCTGATTCCTGATGTCTATATCAGAACTGTGTTTTTCTGCCATACCCTCAACCATGTTGTTTTTACTTTGAAGCCAATCAGCCATTAACTGAACCCTCTAGACCCTGAGGACCAAATCAATCTCTCCTTTAATATGCGGGTGCCCAGTATTGTGTCCACACAACAGGAAAGCAGACTAATGTAATAGCATACACAGCTTTAACTCTATCTGCCATTTTAATTTTTTCTTCTTGTGTGATCTAACATCATCTCCAGTTCTGGAGATTATGATTTAGGCATCCTTGTCAGTTACATGATGAAATATTTAGTCATAGTAAATTTTCCAATTTTTATGCCAATTTACCAATCAAAGTGTTATTGAATACTTTTTTCTCTATTTTCCCTGAAATTAATGTATGTATCACAGCTACTCTAATAGTTAAGCAACAGTGATACTTTGAAATGTAAAATAACTGGTAAAGAGTTAAACAAATACTGATTTTGCAAATGAGTTGTACACACCTAAACAAAATAATAAAAGCAAAAAACTATTTCTCTAACTTACAAATAGTGTTGCGTGTATTTGTCATGTGCAACAAGCCTAACTATTAACCACGTGTATCACCTTATGTCATGGCTTGCTTCTAAATGCTCCCTCAAGGTCTCATCAAGTCATAGATGGGGCTTTTCAGAGGTGGCTGGATGTGGAGTGTTTGAGGCTGGGATTGATTCATGGTACAATGGTAGATTCAAGGACTATGGGCTTTAGGGTGTAAATGTTACCTTCCTTGCTAACTCCAGAAAAGATACAATAGATGGAAAGTGCTGTGGTGGACATTGTTGCTTTCATACCTTCTGCCTACTATGAACTGCTTCTCCTCTGTGATTGCAGTCTGCTGTATCACTCTGTCTTGAAGCCAGTCAAGTGGGTCCTAAAATCTCTAAAATCTGTGTGCCGAATAAAGCTTTCCTCTGTTAACTTGTGGGTGTTGAATATTTCATCTCACAAATAAGAAAGATGTAAGGTGTCTTATGTTGCTTTTCCTTGGTGAGATCATTTATCATCCATTAAGAAGTTTTCTAAAACACAAACTTTTGCCATTGTCTATAGTTAGTAGGCAATAGGTCTCTTGGAATTATTCCTGCTATCTAAATGTAATGTTTTATTATTTGATGAACAACTCCCTGCCACACAAGTTTCTCAGTTTTTGGATATCACCTTTCTACTTTGCACTTTTATGTAATCAGAGATTTTTAGATTCCATAGATGAATGAGATCATGTGGCATTTATCTCTTTGTCCTTGGGTAATTTACTGAAAATGTTCATGATCATAGTGAAATCTTACCTTATTTCTGTTTTAATTGCTGCTAGAAAAATGACAAAGATAACAAGAATCAGTGAAGATATGGAGAACAGAAAAACCTTTCACACTAATGGTAAGAATGTAAGTTTGCACGACCATTATGGAAAACAATGTGGTGTTTCCTCAAAAAATTAGTCTAGTTATCATACTGATGTATATATATTCAAGTCAAATCTTTATATTGAAGAGCTATCTGAATTTCCATGACTGTTGCAGCACTATTCGAAAGGAAAAGGAATAGTAAAATATAAAATCAAAGAATCTGCCATTGAACAGATGCATAAAGAATTTTAAAAAATAACAGTAGCATTTCATTTATCAAAATTTAATAGGTAAAATTGATAAATTTTATATTGGGCTCAGATGATTAAATAATATATATTTCATAAGTATGTGTGTATAAAATCATACTACATTGTCACATACTTTTTTACATTCTTAAAAACAGTTTAACCTAAGTGCTGTAATAGATTAACATTTGTGACTACTAGTGCTTTATAAATTTTGACTAGTGTTATTTTATTTTAGTAATTATCATATTGTATAGAGTATGTGCATTGAAAACATTTACTCTTGAGGTCTAGGAGAAAATGTCTGGCTAGTATAACACAGTTTTATGTAAATGATGTAAATATTTGCATAACATCTCTCAAAACTTATGCTCTGGTTACATAGATTGCTAATCCATATCTCTGCACAATTATTGAAGAATCAGGTGCCTTTCTACTTGATATTCAATCTGAGCACGTTGGTGAAAACCTCGATCCAACACTAAATGGCTACAGTAGTTTAGGTATGAGATCTCTGTACACCAATGTTTAGAGTTCATGCTTAAAATATTTTGCCTATATTAGATTAATCTATTTAGAATGCATCCTATTTACCTAAGATTAGGGCCAACCGCCTACAAACTATAAGGGCAAATGGACCACATATGCAAGAACATGTTTGTGTTTTGTGTCAGTAAGCAAGAAATAATGGCATGCCTTTGTTGAGACAAGCAGCAATGCAGGATCACCGTGGAGTATGTAAAATGACATGAACACCTTCTGGCACTGTCCTTTTCTGTGCTGCTGAGCACTGAATTTAGTGCCTCCCACACATGCCCTACTACTGAGCTACATCACTAGTCTGGATAGTACATTTACTATTTTATTTTAATTTTGATAGCTATTTGATCTTTGTACATTCTGAGATATTAATTTATAACAATTCTAGTTTTTACTGAATATGATTATTTATTTGGATGGTATGATGTTCACAACACAATGATTTTATGAAGAAAAGGCTTATTCTGCAGAATAGCAGAATTGGAACAACAACACATTGATTTTTACATTTGTATCATAAGGTTTAGACTCTTCAGAACACATGGACTATTGACTAAACATCCCAATTACTTGGATGCTATTTGGACAAAGGTGGTGTCTCCATCTAGTTGTGCATACATTTAAAAGATATAAACATTAAAACACATATATAAGTGTATATGTACAAATATATATATATTTACACATATGCTTTACTATATAAACACTGCATAATCAAAAGGAACACAAAAATAATACTTCCAAGTACTCTCAGTTTTTAAGTAAAATATCATCTCCAATATATAAATTATGACAAGTCAGATGTAATATATCTTTTAATACTCACATGCACTTTCAAGACAGGCACTATCTTCAGAACATTTTTAAAATTTAGACCCTGGATTGGTTTCAGAACGAAAAGGAAAGATAGGAGCTAGTGGCTTTTCAACATAAACTTTCCAGAATTTATGTGCATAAGAAAATCTTCGCAATGTACCACAGTCTCATGAAAGAATCAATAGCCAAACCATTTGGGTATACTCAGTTCTACAAATAAAATCAGAAACACATGCTTAATTGTAAGAAATTAGTTGTAATTAAATAAAGCTCTCAATGAATCAAATGAGCAATTAACTGAAGCAATGTTAACATGCATAAGTCAGGCACAGGTCTATGTCTCGTGCATCCTACATCCTATTCTGCGAAGCACTTGCATTTTGAGTATTTAAGGTTTTGCAAAAGTTACACATGAGTTCTGAAGGTTGCATCTGATCCTAAATAATTTGGATCTAGAGCCCATAGACCCAAAATATTATCTTTTCACTTCACTTTTCAGTTACTACTTCAAATACTTTTACAATAATTTCAAATATTTTTTATTTCCTAATAACATACATAACCTGCTGTCTTTCTTTTTAGAAAATGCTGCCAATTTTTATCTCCTGTGAAAATCATGCGAAAGTTTAGGGTAAGGTCTACTAACAGGAATTACAAAATTAAATGCAATGTCAATTGAATTTTAAAATAATTGTTAGATATTATCTGGTTTATGATTTCCAATAAAACTCACTAAAACTCTAAAATACTGAGCTCTATCAAAAAACTACTGAAATTTACATTGCTTTTGTGTTGATTTTTTCCCTAGATATTATTTAACTCACTCATGTATACAGAAAATTTTAAAATTGATTCTGCATTTACTTTTGCAATTTCCTATCACATGGTCTAGGAAAATAGTAAAGAAAATACAATATTAGGTATCAGCTAATTTTCCTCTTTGAGTTACAGAATTAAAAACAAAATCACAAAATTATCTGGGCCGTGGAGATAGCTCAGTGGTCTAAGTGCCTACTGGCACTTATCTGTACCAAATAAATAAAATATTTAAAAATAACTTCAATCAGTTCGAGCAGGTATAGGTCTCAGGCCTCATTCTAACCTGAAGCTACTGTGGGTACTAATGTACTACACCTCCCTCCCTCCGATCACCCCAAAGTTCCCACAATTCTGTGCCATGTGACAGGCACACACACCCTGATCCCAATCAGGTCATGACAAGCGAAGAAAAGAGGTGTCAATAATGTGTGATCTGTGACCAGGTGTTGGTGCATTTTAATAAATATATTTTTATGTATAGACATAAAGGTGAAGAAAATTGAGAAAATAGGGGAGACTTTATGAAGGAGAGGTATTATTATGTAATTCTGAAGACTGCAACTTTAATCACCATGCCTCTTAAGCTAAGAAATATGGTTCGAGTTTGACCTATAAGTAATATATATTTAGAAAATGAAAAATAAAATATTTCTTATAGCTTATTTATTTTTAAAATTTATCAAGGATGTTTTCAGAAAACACTACATGATTGAAAGTGTTTTTCAAGTTGTCATGACATTAAAATATATAGCTAGGCCATATAGCTAAAAAATTATACAGCAAAACATTTGTAGGATAATGTATGTTAAACAAGATAAGGCAATATTTACTGAGTGCTATACAAAGTAAGTGCTGAGGGACAAAACAAAATCATGTGTACCCCTATGAGATATTTTTAATAAAATATATATTTGAAATATTTGCTGAAATTATGTTCATTGGATAAGTTTCACACAATGAAATCTTATGGTCTTCATGATTAATAATCGGATTAGCCTCATAATTTCCAAACCCATGTACAGAAAAGCATCATAAAAAATTGAGTGCCATATAGTCACTCTTTTTCAATGGAGTTGCAAAATGACGAAATAGTCTGTCACCAGAACTTATTATTAACAAGAGGAAAACAACATGATACAAGAGTGTCCCATCAAGTCCTGCTTTCTCTCCACAGTGTGACGTGGTTTTCTCGTGAGGTCTTTACCTTTTTCATAATTAGGCGACAGGACTTCTAATTGCGCATTCACTGTCATTCTGTGATTCAGTTAGTGCCCAAGAAAACGCCGCAGTCCTCAGCACGCATTCATCCTTCCGTCGCTAGATGGCAGTAAATGTGCTCCTCTGAGGTTCTTCAACTGTCCGGCGTGCTCAAGGAGAACCTGAAGCTGACCGTAGACTATCACTGTTTGGCCGCTTCCTTTCACAGGCTGGTTTGACGAAGCATCCGTCGCATCCTAAGAAATCACTCCCGAAATAGAAGAAAAGCAAAATGTCACAGCTCTATAGTACTGTAAGAAAAAACCTTCAAATAATAATTTACAATATTGTACCTATGGTAAAGAGTTGATACCTTCCTGTGAAGAGAGCAAAGAATAAAAACATGAAATGGTATATCTAGACTTACACAAAGGCAGAAAAAGGGTTATGCCGTGTTCACACACATCAAAGGTTTCTGCTTTAAACATAAAAATTGGGGGAAAATATGTAGCCTGAACTACTAAGAATGTTAAATCCATTTGCCAAGTAAGATTGAATTTAACCCATTGAAAGTAATGGAAGAAGAAATCCCATTTCATTACTTTTAATGTGGTTATGCCTGCATACCCCATACTTCTGGAATGGGGCAGTATTGCCAGCGTATCCTCACATAATGAATGAGAAAAGAAAATGAGAACACTGTTACATGAATATTTAATCCCATTTCTTATACAAATCCCTGTTGGCTGCTGCTTGTCATTTAAACTGCATACATCAATATAGTCATGAAAAAGTTGTACTTCTGTCCATTTAAATTATATCTGGTAGAGATGGAATACTTTTATTGTTACTGTATTTGTGCAAAATAGAACATGATAGGCATTTACACATATACTGTATGTGGTTAACATATTATATGTAACATATTAGTTGAGCAGTATGAAGAAATTCATTTTTAGATAGTAAAAATCATTCCTTACATGAATTTTGCATTTGTCTGCATGCTATTATAAGAGAAAAGTTTGAAAAGAAATAAATCACAATAAAATGGAAGATTCTAAGCTTATTTGACCTAGAAACATTAGTTGACCACTACTCTGCTACAGAAGTGGAAAGTCTCTTTTTTTTGCATTATATAGAATCATCACTAAAGGATTCGTAGGCAACTAAAATACTCGTCTGGGTCTCACACCATATCTCACATAATATAGAATTGATCCTCTGGGGAAATAAATGTCTTAATGATGAGAAAGGAACTAGGCAGCAATTTAGGCCATTGATAGAGTGGTCAGCCTGACTCTACTCTCCCACCACATTTGTTTCAAATTATTTATTGATATTCTAATGTAAAGCAAGAGTTATTGATGCACCTCACTTATGTCTGCTTGTCTAATCCTCATAATATTCACATCAATTCCAGTTAGCATGTTTACTATATCCAATTTATACAGAGGATCCTGAGGTAGAAACATTTAAGAGACTTAAAGCAAGCTTTTCTAAAGTTGATTCAGTGACTGGGATATTAATGTCAGTTTCAAATATTTACAAATCAATGCAATGATTCTAAAGCAAGAGTTACGTACTTAGATGTAAGGAAATATAGAAAATAATAAAAATATTTTTCAAATAGGTGATGTGGGTATAGGTAAAAGAACTGAAAATGATGGGGGCCAGAGATACAATAGAAGATAAGAAAAAATGTGTACAAAAGACAGCAGTGAAGTTAAGAGGTCAATGGAGTTGAAGGGCACACTAGAAATTAGAGAGAGATTGTAGGATATGAACGGCCTAAACAATGAAAAGTCTTTCAAATATGTCTTTTTTTTTAGTCATGAAAAAGATGAAGAAATATTTATAGAGGAGGTGAATGGGAAGGGAAGACTCAGAGCATATGTTTTAGAGAAAAGCATATATGAGGAGCACATATTTTTTGGCACGTTGTTAAGAATTCAGGTGAGAGATCACACTTTCACAAACTCAGGAGTGTAGAAGAAGCACTGAGTTGGAAGAAAAAAACAGTGAAAGATTTAATTAAGGATTTTTATTATCATCTGTTTGAGATACAAAATATAATATTTAATATATTTGTGGTGTGGAATTTGTACATATACACATTGAAATTTGAGTCAACATCCCTTCAACTTCCCTCCCTCTGGTCTCGCCCATCTCAGATCCCCTTCTCATATGAATATTGCTATTAAGCTTAAAAAAAGATCCCAGTGCAAAAAGTGCTCATAAATTATATTTTCAATATTTGAAATTGTATATAATATCTGAATCCTAAAATCCTGGAGAAAAATGAATATATATATATATATATATATATATATATATATATATGTATTTAGAAATAGGTAGTCCTTAAATCCTATCTCAGAATGATGTTATTTTAATTCACAGAATGAGAAAATATAAGATGTCTCAGAAACTGGTGTCATTAGGGCTCAGAAATTCATTTATGCCAAAGTAACAGTAAGAACAGTGAAGAATCTTAGAAGGAACTTTTAAATTGCTGAAAAATGTTTCAGAGGCTAGTCTAAGAGATGTAGAAATGAACAGCTTGTGTTGGATTCAGAAAACCTAAGTGAAAGAAAATAAATGCATAGTGTGAAAGTTCAAATAAATATATTTTCTTACTTTAGGAGATAAGTATTTCATATTGAATTTAAGTTATATCCAGCAGTCTTTATTTTTGCTTAGGGTATCAGAGGAAGCATAGTTAAACCTTTTCCATTAATTTGCAACATGTACCAATTGAGAATATTACTTCTGAAAAAGATGTTCCCCAGTTGAACAGTCAATTGTTGGGTGACCACATCAAATTGCAACGTCAGCACTAATTGGATCCAGTTGCACAGGAACATTTTCAGTAAAACAATATTCCCTCACTGATTTTGCTAGAGGCAATATATAACCTGTTATTTATTTGCTACTGCCTGAAAATCGAATAATCTCTACTCAAAACAGCATTTAACTTTTTTATTTCTTCCAGTGGGGAAATAAGTTGTCGATTAGTCTGTTTGACTGCTTATAAATACTACTGTAGTTTTTAATCATTTTATCTAAGAACAGAACTTGTTATACAGAAGATGTTAAAAATTTGTAGTTTTTTTAAGTAGATAGCATCATTCATTCATGTTAGTTGTTTTTATATTGGTTAAATTAAATAATAAATCACTAGTTATTCTTAGCCACTAATAAACAAGTCGATTGTAAATCCATTACTGAATATGAATTTTTATATTAATTACTCTTGTTTAAACTTTACAACAATTTGAGGAAGACAAAATATGATTTTATTTTATTAATTTGAAGACCTGGATTCAGACATATTAAATTACATGACCTCGTTCATAAGATAGTAACACAAAATACGTGGAATTTCCTAAATCTAATAAACATCTCCTGAATCAGTAGTTTCATATGTTTAGATTACTGCAGCAAGATTTCCTTGGATTACTCTTGGAGTATGTGCATCATGATTCCTAAAATGAAAGCACAAGAATTTAACAAACTTTCATATTTTTCTTGTGCACATTAATTTTATTTATTTATTTATTTATTTATTTATTTATTTGGTGGAACCAGGGATTGAACTCAGGCCCTTGCGCTTGCCAGGGAAGCACTTATTCTACTGAGCAATCTCCCCGGCCCCTTTGCATGCTAATATTAAATAGGATGGTAAGAAATGATTACTCCTACATAAAGAATACTTAGCATTTGAGGAATGCATGATTTTAACCTACTTTATGATTGCTTCTGAGTTCTAAATTTACAGACTTATGCTTCCTTTAGCAAAATTTAATAGCATTCTCTGTATAAGATAGAATTCTATGTAAGCAATATTGTTTTCTGGTCATTTGGTGTTAATATCTTACCAAAACTTGTGAAATATTTATGTAGGCATCAGTATGTGAGGAATATGTCATGATTTCACCAGTTATTGATGAAATTGCTTTCTTGAGGTAATAAAAACACTGGTATTAAATCCTTGTAAATCATTGTGAGGTAAAAACTCTATAATTTAACATTGTACTATTGTTGCTTTTGGATGAGTAGAATTTTAAGACATTTTAACATTCTGTGTAGGGGAGGGGAAAAGCAGCGTTGACAGAGATTTTATACTTACCTAGAATTTAGTTCTCTAAGATGAAACCATGCCACACTTGTTTGGAGCCAAGGGTTATATTCTGCATTAATGCAGCTCGCTGTAAAATGTTTAGGACCATCAGTTCTTCTAGAGATTATATTTGCTCAAGCTTTTTTTCTATTGATTAGGTTCTCTGCCTGACATCACTAGTGTTCCATTTCTAATGCAAATTTTATTTCATTATGAAAATACTAATTGAAAATCAATGTAGACCTGTTATTTCATACCATTAAGTAGAACTGAGGATCATGGAGAATGTTGTGTTTCATTCCTAACAGGAGCACATATTTATTATCATCAGTGAGCACTTCATTTGGTGGAACAAACAAGAACAAAACAAATACAGATCACCGAAGAGATTCCAGCCCATTGGTACAATAAGTGATTACCTATTCTGAGTGCTAGCATGTGTTCCTAAGTAGGAAGAGAACGCTTTGCCCCTTGATGCTGTTTTATGAGGCTTGCATGCTCAGAGCTATAATACGAGTAAGGACATGTAAGTCTGAACTGAGCACAACATTCTTAAGAATGTTGTATTGTGCATTTTTATTAAATCAATTGTAAAGTTACAACATCATAGTGTTCAGGGTTTCCAGTTCTTTAGGGACCTTCAACCTCTACCTTCTCTTCTATGTGCTATTTTTATTTGAAGTTCAAGATGAAAGACTTTTTTAATGTTGCTATCAATCATATCTGAAGACTTTTAGGTAATGCTGTCCAGTGAAACCAACCTTAAATCAAAAGGCAATTTTAAAAGTCTTAACATATTCTCTAAACTAGTTTTGATTCCTGGTTTTCTTTGTTGAATGAAGATAATTTTAGGAAGCATTCAAAAAGTATTATTTTTTTTCATGAAATGTGTAATATATTATAATTTTCCATTGCATTGGGAATAATAAATAGAAATGAAAGACAATATTTTACTATATTTAAACTTGTTCTTTAAGTAAAATAATCAAATAACTTTGGTATGTCAATGTATTAGTAATATATAGAACTACCACAGAACATTCCTTGCAAAATTAATCTTCACATACAGTTCTTCATGTAATGAATCAGAACACAAAAAGTATCTTATTTTCTACAGCTAAATCCAAAATACCATAGATAAATGAGATGTATCAATATTTTGAATATTTAAATTTTGTTAGCAGCAACATCAAATACACTTACATATACCGTTTTATATCTCTTAAGCTTATGAAGTAAAGAACATTTCAGTTTTATGTTTTGTAAAACTAAAGCCTAAGATTACTTAATTTGACTGCCAAAATAGCATGTCAGTAAAAAAGCAATCCCCTTTGTGATTCAAACTAATCATATTAAACCTATGCAAATGTGTTCAGTTACAAAGATGAATTAGAGTTATGTAACTTCCGAAAATGAAGAGACATTTTAACAATGCAGGTCCTGGAAGCAGCCCTCAAATTTGTCAAATTTGTGTGTTAATGTGTAGCAATAACAACAAATATGTGAACTTGATTATAAAATGAATTGTTATTGTCAACATGATATTTCAGCTTTCTCTAGTTAGGAGGGGTGTGCTTTGGAAAGCGAACCACAGGACTCCAGGCTGAACAGACAAATGAGGTTCATGACCCCAGATGAAACATAGACGTCTGTGGAGCAGTAGTTCTGGAAGATCACCTCTGGAAGAACTAGCTATGTTTATGTAATGGTATTGTCACCTACCATCTACCAAGAGCTTAAATATGCTTTTGAATAAATTGAAAAGTACTCAAGAAAGATAAAAAGCAGTTCATGTAGACTGTATAATTGCAGGTTTTAAACTCAATGATTAGAATCCTTAAAAGTCAAAAAGCCTTAGACTCCAAGAATATCACTTATGTCAGAGATAAGCTTTGAGAAATTCAAAGGTAAGAATGATTTAAATCACAGAATTGTGAATCCCCCAAAGAGTACATATAGGCTGGGGATATGGCTCAGTGGTTTAAGTGCCTTCCTGGCAAGTTCAAGGTCACAAGTTCAATCCCAGGTACTGAAAAAAAAGGTACATATTAGCAAAAATCAGCAAGCCAGATAATCAGTACCTGCTCAGCCATGGTGCAGCTGGGAATTGGAAAAGACAGACACGAGCTGCCTCTTTTGTCTGGTACCTTTCTCCCTACTTAACAACTTCACGTTTCCATTTGCTCAAATGGTTCCATCAACATGGCCTTTCAAATAATTTCTAACTATCACATTTAGATTCCTCTTTTTCCCCAAATGGCACTTCACAGTGAATTTCATGAAGATTTTTCTTCTTAGTGATCCTGAACTTGTAACAAATATGGTAACAGCTTGATTATTATATCACCCTCTTACAAACTCAATTACAATGAGTTAGGCTTGTAAACCGAATGAACAATATGTGAGGTAAGGTATGTTAATTTATACTCCTCTGTCTCTGCAACAATCTTTGGATTTTCCTGATCCTAGACAAGTACCAGACTTGTACATTTAGTGAGTGGCTGCATTCTTTAGTTCAGTTTGCCAATCTAATATTAATGTCCTTAAATAACTATTTTACATTAACCCAAAATATTTATTTTCTATCACTTGACCAATATCTGTTTCATACCACAAACTCATGATCTCTGTTCATGTCAGATTAAATGTTTGAAAGCCAGTCAAGTAATTTTCCAATGTCGTGACTGTGTTGCTTATCTCTACCAGCAGTAACAATGGAGAATTGTTCCTTTCCAGCTGACATTGTTTAATGTGCCTTGTTCAGTGAAGTCTAAATTTCTGAAGAGACCTCAAGAGTTACTCTTACAGTTTAAACTAAATTTTCTGCAAATGACTGCATTCATCATGATGGCAAATAACAGCCTCCAGTATTAACACAGAATGGTAGGGAAATTGCACAATCTTCCTGATTGTGAACACCACCGTGGTGAGGTCAGCCCGATACAGAGTCCTGATACCCAGAGGAATATCCCAGCACTGCAGCCCCTCGCTGCGCTCTCCACCCACTGCATCTACGACAGGGACAAGGTGCCATTTCCACGCTTGTCTGGATGCTTCATCTCAGTGTCCATTTGTGCAGGGACTGATGGTTTCATAAGTGGAAAGATCGTGCTGCTTTATAAGGCTGTGCCAGTCAAATCTCATACTCCGGCAACATTTTAATGTGAGATTTTGCCCTTGGGTGAGTGGCTTTTTCAAATACAAGAGAGAGAGAGAGAGAGAGAGAAAGATCAACATGTAGTCTTTTCAGTTCTCAGAGTGTAAAAGGGAAAGAGATGGGGCCTGAAAATGCACTGAGTATCATTGAGCAACTGAGACATTTAAAGGTGACATAACTCTTGAAACATTAGACCGGTTGAAAGGATTTGTTCCATTAATTCTTAGACAGTTAACATTTCATATAGAAAAAAGGGTAATTAGCATCAGAATTGTGTTCAATCCCTTGAGAAGTTTTTGGCCTTCGTATTGCCTGAAGCTGTGTTACACAAAGGTTACTGTTATTTATTGCTATTCCTCCCATCCTTAATAGGAGTCTATTCAATAAAAATTACCAAGAAGACTTTTCTGCTGCTTTCTTTAACATCCTGAAATCAATGACTTGAAATAAGTCCATCTGTTAAAGGCTAAAATAGTTTTTCACAGATACACTTTTGCCCAGATATAAATTGTCTTCTTCTTCTTCTTTTATTTAAGAACAGTGGTGAATAATGATTTCATTTTAAGGGAATAAAAGTATATAAGGAATGAGAATAGGATAATTGTAGTGAGTTAAACTTACTTGTGATGGTAATAACATACATTTAACTTTGAAAATAGAATTGAAATTCTTAATATGCCACACATTTTATGACCTAACGTGATAAGAATTTATTTAGTAGCATATTCAGTTATCATTCACTTACCTACAAATAACCCCACAATTAAATATTCTAATTTGAGTGAAGTATATTAAGTGTTTATGCCTTTGTCTTTTTCTTGCTTATAATGAAACACTTTTAAAGTGCATTTGGCATTACCTACCAAACTTTAATATAAATAGTCAAACTAATTCATTCTGACCATTACAGGGATTACATACCATGTGGTGATGTAAACATAAGATATGGTTAACAAGTAGTATAGTATAAGTCCCATAAATTTTAAAGATATACATAGACAAATCAATAATGAATATATAACATAAATCATTTTTGTACTTTTTAGAAAGGAAATGTGTCATAAATCTCCCTGATAAAATGAAGGTGCATGAACTCCATTCTAATATTTATAAAGAAATATAGTGAAAAGTGAGAAGTATATTATCAATATTAAATTTGACAATTTTTAACAATTTTGTATAATTTAAAATTACAAATTAATTTTTTTTGTCATATTTCTGTTTGCTTTCTTTTTTTAACTTCTGGACAACATCTAGAGTAATCATAATTGTTCTCTTTAGGACCATTACCTATAATATCAATTAAAACTATATTCAGAGTATTGAAAGCTGATCAAGTCTCATTTTCAATATTTTTACTTTCTACTTATTTCTTAAATTTAAGAAAAAATCCTATGAAAATGTCTCTGATACACAAAAGTGGTTTTTGTTTCTTTCCAGGTATGGGTTGGTTCTCACATTGCATAAAAATTTTACTAAAGACATTTCTTTCTGTGTCTATTAAAGCAAATCAGCAACAATGTCCTTCTCAGTCTTTTGTCAGACATTATGAATTTCTTATCCACTCATCAGTTTTGGTTTGTTAAGGGTGTCATAGTTTAGCATAAACATTATTTGGGGGTTCTAGAAACATATAAGCTCATGAGATGATTCAAATTGTCAGCTGTATTTTTAACCATAACAAAATATTTGATTCATTTACTGCTGATAAACTGATGCTAAATTATTTCTACAATTATAAGACCATGCTAATTAGTTGTACATTAATCCTAAAACACGAGATTTCATTTCTTTTTTTGAAAAGACTCACCAGTCGTGTTTGAATTGCATGGCTGTGGATTCATATTTTCTAAATGAAAAGAAACCCAGCTGATATACTATTTCTTCTTTATAAAGCCCTTTTCCTAAAATAAAGTTGTCTTGAAGCAGCAAAGATCATTCCCTAGACAGATTGCAACTTTTCACCAATCCCCACTAGCATAGAAAATGGTAACATCTGCATTTAAATTACTTACTTATTCAACTCATTTATATAAAAGTGTACTAAACCTAAAATTCAGTTCTGGAACATTGCTCTGAACCTAGAGGATATCCCATTTCATATACTTTCTTGAACAACTTGTCTCTGGTAACTGTCAAACTAATAATCTATACAGGGTAATATTGCAGCGTCGTTCACACACAGCATCCCAGAAAGCCTGAGAAGAAAAAGAACATAAAGTAAACTTTTCCAAACTGGGTGAGGTGGAATCCCATCACTTGAGTCTGTGATCCTTAAAGCTCATCTTAACTAAACTGGCTTCCTCTGACTAGAATAATTGTTTTATAGCATCTGATCATTTAAAAATACTATTCATTAACACTAATTGCTTTAAAAGAACTTCGAGATATGTTCCACCTATTTTTCAGCACATTCAATCACTCTGATTCATTCAGTTAGGCAGCCTCTGTAAGAAAATATTTTTCATTTATTAAAATAACATTGAGAGGGCTGGTGAGCTAGCTCAGCAGACTTAGTGCCTACCTAGGCAAGCACAGGGGCTGGGGTTCGACCCTGGCACCACATAGCACGCTGAGCGGGCAACTGAGCCAGACATAGTTCTACATACCTGTAATCCCAGTGCTGGACAGCTGAAAACAGGAGGATCACTAGGAGCCCAAGCTGTGTCATTAGACCCTTTACCAAATGAATTTAAGCAAAATGAGAATCGCCAATTTTTTAAACAACTTTTTGAAGCTACTATGTATATACAACTCTGTTATGTTAGAGAGATACAAACACAAAATTACATTAAGAAATTAGAAGAAATACACTATAAAGAGACAGAATCATAAGCAGGAAGAGAGAATTCCTAATTTAATAGTATAGTCAGTTATTGTTATGTTTGAGAGAAAAGTTGCTGTATTACTGAAGTTAAAAAGAAAAGAAAAAGAAAAACATAGCAGTGAAGTTAACATGCTTTCAGAAATGGTTGATATTTGGATTATATATAACACATGTTTAAGTTTGGAAATATAATTGTGGTATGGAAAGTGACACTTGAAAATATGATTTCAGGGCAAGTCATACTTTTAGAACACTTTGAGATAATCTACACTACTTATTTGCATACTCCTAACTTTATAAAGTTAGTAATTCCAAGATTATAATAATCTTTAATTTACTACAATTATGACAAGTACTTCCTGTCTCCTAGTTATCCTTCACTTATCCTTTCCTATTCATTTATTTTTTATGCATTGAAAAATATAATTAGGTTTTTCTGCTCTTGCTATACTTTTTATTTTTGGAGGGTGAATAGCTTTTGATTGTTGAGTAAAATGCAATAGCTAAAAATCACAATTATTTTGCATTTTAATTTTATGTCAACACGAATGCATTCTTTTAAAACAGACTATGTCATTTCTAAGGCTTTAAAATATCTTCTGGTACATATTTCATCCAGATATTCTATGTCAATTACCATTATTTCTTCATTAAATTGGTTTTATTGTGGTAGTAATCTTACCACCAGATTTACCCACTACAAGACAATACATGGATACATTTGGGTAAATACAGCAGTTTCAGTAGATCTCCACAACTTATTCACTATGCCTAATTGAAGCGGTGGTAGTAAACTGGCAATCTACTTTGTTCTTCTCCTCCTGGCTCCAAACAAATACCATTACATTCTTTGACTCTATGAATTCAACTATTTTAGATAGCTCATATTTGCACAAAAAGTCAGGAATCACACAATATTTTTCTATCATTGGCTCAAGCAAAGTATTCACAACATTTATATGTGCTATTGTATACTGTAGAACGTGCTTTTATACTAAGAATGAATAATATCTATTGTAAGTTTTAACCACATCTGTTCAGTCCATTCAATCTTTGATGAACGTGTGTGTTGTTTCAACATCTTGGCTATTATGGATGCTGCTGCTGAGGTCAAGACTGTGTGAGTGTCAGTTTTTGTTATCTTAATTATAATTCTTCTGGATGAATACTTTAAAGTGGGGATGCTGAATGAAGTGCTTTTTATATTTTAATTTTTATGAATTCTTATTGTATTCCATAAAGACTGCCCCAGTATGCATTCTCATCCGTAGCCTCCTGGGGTTCCAGTGCCTCTTTGTTCACATTTCCTCGCTTCTATCACAGTAATTAGGATGCTGACAGATCTCAGGCGATAACTCTTTCTTCATTAGAAGCATGAGCATAGAGTCACTGTCAATAGCAACATCTTGAAATATTTCTTTTTTTGTTTTCTTTTAAGAAATTTGAAGGTCAGGTCTGATTTTTATATATTTGATCCATTTTAATTGGCTATTTTAAAAGAATACAAAATAGCAGGGCCGGGGAGATGGCTCAGTAGAATAAGTGCTTCCCTGGCAAGTGCAAGGGCCTGAGTTCAATCCCCGGTTCTTCATAAAAAAAAAAGTAATTTTAAAAAGCATTAAAAATGACACAAGGACAGGCCAAATAACTCAGTGGATTAAATTGCCTGCAAGCAAGTGCAAGGCTAGGGTTCAATCTCAGGACCTGCAGTACTGGCTCTGCCCCTGAGCAAATGAGACTGGGCATGGTGGCATGCGCCTGTAATCCCAGCTCTTGGGAGGCTGTAAACAGGCAGATCACTATGAGTCCAATCTAGTATGAGACCCTGAATACCCTTTAAACCCTTCTCTAAAGATGTGAAGAAAAAAAGAGAAGTGAAACAATATTTCACTAAAAGAAGTAATAGTCATTCAACAAGTGTTGCTGTATTACGTGATGTTATCTTCAATTTTGAAGTTTAGTTTACCAGCTATAAACATGCAAAACTGATTTAGAAAAATAAAACAGAAAAACTATAGAGAAGTATAAGCTATCAGAAAGAAAAAAAAGTTAAGTATTAACTGCCCCTTTCAAAAGGCCAGCAGAAATCAGCATTACAATTATCCAAATTATCCTTCATATATACAAAAATGTATCTTTTCCATTCTTTCTTCTGTCCTTTTCCTCATCCTAGTTTTTCCTTCCCATAGAATAAATTCTTTCCCTTTCACAGTATTTATTGTACCTTTCTGACTTTATTTACCCTTTCAGATACTCACACTAGCGGGACAATATGATGTTTCCACTGTGGGTATGATTCCTTTCTGTTACTAATACAGTCTTTAGTTACAACCATTCACCTACACACATATTGAATTCATCTTTTCTTTTACAGCTGAGTAATAATCCGTTGTGTAAAAATACTGCATCTTTTTTATCCATTCCTCAGCTGATAGGCATTTGCATTGTTTCCAAGATTTAGGTATGACAAATTGTGATGCTATAAACTTGGGTGCACATATATCACTGTGGCATGATGATTTCAGTTCTTTTGGAAAAATAACTAGAAGGGAAATAACTGGCTTGACGGGGGCCTCCAATCCTAGATTTTTGAGAAATCTCCATGTTAATTTTCATAATAGTTGTACCAGTCTGCCCTCCCACCAAAAGAGGGAAAGGCTTCCTTTTGCCAACAGCTGCTCCAGAAGTTGTTATTGGTTGACTTCTTGATGATAGCCATATTGTATGGCATAAGATATCTCAGGGTTGTTTTAGTTTGCATCTCTTGAATGATAA
>NW_004524673.1:2743111-2764880 GCF_000260255.1 Octodon degus
TTGTGTCTCTTCATTTGGAAAGTGTATATTCATCTCAGATACCCATTTTTGAATTGGGTCTTTGAATTTGGGAGGCTTTATCATTAAAATTCTTCATATGTTCTAGATCAGAGTCTTTGAAGGACTGTCAGCTATACTTTTTGTCCAGTTCATAGGTTTTCTTTTTACTCTGTTGGTCATTTCTTTTGCACTTGATCTTAGCCAAAAAGGTGAGAAGCGATGGTCATTTCTTTTGATGTGAAAAAACTGTAAAAAATATGAGATTCAAGTTGTTAATTCTTTGATGAATTTCCATGCAGTTTAACTTTTGTTCATAAACTCTTTACCTACTCCTCTGTCTTTAAGATTGCTACCTACTTTATCCTCCAGAAGACTTAGTATTTCAGTTTTAATATTTAAATCTTGGATTCATTTTCACTGCAATTCTGTGCATGCTGATAGGTATCGGTCTATTTTAAGCCTTTGGCTTATAGAAAGCACCATTTCTAGTACCATTTATTAAAGAGGCTATGTTTCTTTCAGTGATCATGTTTTGCCCCTTTGTCAAAAGTAAGTTGGCTGAGTGTGTTTGTAGTTGTTGCTGCATCTTTTAACCTGTTCCACTGATCTTCAGGTCTGTATTGTTGTCAGTACCATACTCATTTTGTCACAGCACCTTTGTAGTATAATTTCAAGTAAGGGATTGTGATGCCTGCTGCCTTTCCTTAGATTGGAATTCCTTAGTTCCTTAGGATTGTTTTTACTATCCTACATCTCTTCTGATTCCACATGAATTTTAGGAGAGGTTTTTTTATATCAGTGTTTTTTACTAACAGTATTTTAATTGGGATTGCTTTGAATCTGTATAACAATTTGGGAGTATAGACTTTTTCACAATTTTGTTTTTTCCTATCTAGGAGCAAAGAATCTTTTTCCACTTTCTGAAATGTTTTTTGATCTCTTTTTTAAATGAAGTAGTATACTTTTTGCTGTATATGTATTTTACTTCCTTTGTCAGATTGATTCCTAACTACTTAAATTTTTTAGGTGCTATTTAGAAAGGTGTGTTGTCCATAATTTCTCTCTTGTTGCACTTGTTTGTGTATTTGATTCTTGAGTGCTAACTTTGTATCCTGCTCTGTTACTGAATTTGGTTATAAAATCTACAAGTCTCTTGGTAGAGTTTTAGGGGTCTTCTATCTAGGGATCATGTTCTCTGAAAATAATGATAATTACACTTTTTATTTCCATTCATTATTCCTTTTATTTCTTTCCCCTATCTAGTTATTTTGGCTAATGTTTCCAAGGGTATATTGAACAGGAGTAATGACAGTGGGCATCCTTGTCTTGTTCCTGTTTTTAAAGTGAAGGCTGTCAGTTTTTTACCATTTAGTATGAAACTGGCTGTTGATTTTGCATCGATGGCTTTTATCAGGTTGAGGTAAAGACCAACTACTCCAATTTTCTCTAAGTTTTTTTTTTATATAATAAATGTGTGTTGGACATTGTCAAAAGCTTTTTCTGCATCTACTGAGATGATCATGTGATTTTTGTCTTTGACTGTGCTGATGTGGTGTATTACATTTGCAGATTTGCATATATTAAAACATTCCTGCATTCCTGGAATGAATCCCACTTGGTTGTGATGCATAATCCTCTTGATGATTTGCTGCACTCTGTTTCCTAGTATTTTATTGAGGATTTTTGAACCTATGTTCATTAAGGAGATTGGTCTGTAGTTCTCTTTTTTAGTTAGATTTTAGTTAGATCTTTCTCTGGTTTTAGAGTCAGAGTAACACTTGCTTCCAAGAATGAGTTTGGGAGCATTGCTTCCTTTTCAATTTCATTGAAGGATTTGAGAAGAGTTGGCATTAAATCTTCTCTAAATTTCTTGCAGAACTCACCTGTGATTCCCATCAGGACTTAAGCTTTTCTTTGTTGAAAGGTTTTTGAAGACATTTTCAGTTTCATTGGCTGATACTGGATTATTCAGAATTTTATATCTTCTTGATTCAGGTTTGGTAGTTCTTCTATATCTAGGAATCTGTCCATTTTTTCTGTGTTTTCCATCCTGTGAGAGTAAAGATTTTGTAAATCAGTATTGATAATCATCTGAATTTCTGTAGGGTCTGTAGTGATTTCACACTTTTCCTTCTTTATTGCATGAATTTGATTTTTTATTTCCTTTTTTAATAAGATTGGCTATGAGTTTATCAATTTATTTATTCTTTCAAAGTAGCAATTCTTTGACTCATTAATTCTTTTTTATTTTTTCTTAGTCTCCAATTTTCTGCCTTGTTTGTTTTTTCTGCTTACTTTTTCTTTTTTCTCTAAAAGCTTGAGACCCAGCATAAGACTGTTTTGTTGGACTGATTCTGTTTCCTTCAGATGAGAATTTACTACTGTGAATTTCACTCTTAATACAACATTCATCTCATTCCCCAGGTTCCAGTAAGATGTATTGTCATTTTCATTTGGTTATAAATAGTTGATTTCTTGTCTGATTTCCTCTGTGACTCCATGATTGTTCAAGAGGGTATTATTTAGTTTCCATGTGTTCAAAACAGTTTTGGGAGGCCAGGGAGAAAGCTCAGTAGAATAAATGCTTGCTTGGCAAGTGCAAGGTCATGAGTTCAATCCCTGGTCCCCCCCCCCAAAAAAAAAGGTGTTGGTGTTTCTTTTGTTAATAATTTCCTATTTCATTGCACTATGGGTAGATAATATTCATGGGATAATTTTTTCCTTTGGATTTACTTCAGCATGTTATATGTGCTAGCAAATTATCTATTTTGGAGAACATCTTATGCACTGCTGAGAAAAATATCCTATGAAGCCTTTGGGTGGAACACTGTGTAAAGTTCTACTAAGTCCATTTCTTCACAAGTTGCATTTAGTTCTGTTAGTCTCTTGCTTATTTTTTGCATGGTTGATATTTCTCTTTGTGCTATGGGGTTTTACAGTCCCTTATAACAATTATGTTATTCCTCATTTGTTTTTTCATGTCTGTTAAAATTTGTCATATATAGTTTGGTGCTTTTACATTGTATGTATATATATTTATAATTGTTATCTCTTCCTCATGCAGTTTTCTCATAACAAGTATGTAGTGACCTTCTTTGCCTCTTTTATTTATTTATTTTTCAAAATTCTATTGATAAACAGATAGCAATGAGATAGTTTCAAATCAAATCAGAAGTACAGATTCAACAAATAACACACTGAATATATTCTTCTTAGTGGTTAATTGCTGTACAAGATGTGGACCTAAGATCCCATTTACAAACACCATTAGAACAAATCATTCTATTCATTAAGAGAATGCAACTATATATCCATCCCAACCACTTTGAATACACAGATACAAAATGGACATTCATCTGTATACCCGATTTTTTCTAAGTTCCGTTATTGAATATTATAGGTGTGTAATCTCAGCAAAATAGTCTAAAAGAGTCCAGTAGCCCACAATAGCATTGGGTCTTCTGTTTAACTGGCAATGACAGAAATTATTGACCTGAGTCCCCCACAGCTCAACATAACAGCATGGCTTTACTTCCTATATTTCATCTTCATGCTTTTCTACTGGATGGTTAAGACCAAGGTAAAGCAGGACCAGTGCAACAAGAGTTGTAGCTTTTGGGTCTGAGAAGGTCAGTGAAATCCCCTCAGGATTTATCCTGAGATCCTGTACCTCAGATTGTAGAACCTTTGTCAGTGTCAGCCATGTGGATGAGTCACAGCCATGGCTTGGCCAATGTGCTCTCTGTGAAAGCCTGAGAGAGTGTTTTCTTCCCATGTGACTCTCCTTAGGCACACTCTATGTCATCGATCACTTTCCTCTTTGGCCCCATAATCTTCTTGATCAGAAAATTTGGGACACTACCGAGGTACATGACGTTACAGTACAAGTTCTCATATGTCCTGAGTCTTAACTGACCTTAGAAGGTTAGGGCCAAAATGTTGGCTTTCCTTGTAGCCCTCCTTTTTCTCTAATTTTGCTCTGCAAACTTACGTTGTTAACCATCCAGAAGAAAAGCTTATTGTTATTATCAAACGATTTAGGCTATCAAGCTTAACCTCACTATCTCACTGCATTTCAAACATCTTAGGCATAATAAGGAACAGGTATTTTTCATCAAGTATTGATATATTGAACTTTAAGTTCCTACTTTGCCTCTTTTCATCACATTTGTTTGAAGTTGACATAGTCAGCAACCAGAATAGCTACTGCTGATTTTTTCTGGGTTCCAGTTGCATGGAGTATTTCCTTCATTTGACATTCAATGTATTAAAATTTTGTTTTTAAGTTTAATGTGTTTCTTGTATGTAGCAAATTGTTGTATTTTTGTTTCTTGATCAACTCTTCCCTGCTTCTTTTGATCAGTGAACTGATACTGTTTACATTGATGGTTATAACTGATATGTATTGGCTTATCTTTTCCAACTGAGGATCCTTACTGTTCTCCTCTGCTTAATTGCTTGCTCTGCTTCAAGGTTCTCTTCCATTGTTGCTTTTGAAGTAGTAGCCATTTTTGTCTCTTTCTAAAATATCTGCCAGTATTGTTTGTAGGGTTGGTTTGGTTGTCATGAATTTCTTCCGTTTTCTTTGTCGTGCAAGTATCTTGTCTTTCCATGAGATTTAATATAGAGGTTTTGCAAAGTTCATCAGTCTAGGTTGGAGGTTGTTTTCTTTTAGGACCTGAAATACCTTCCTCCAAGCTCTTCATGATTTGATGGCCTGTGTCGAAAACATCTGCCAAGATTCTGAAGTGTGTTCCATTATAGGTAATCTTTTTTTTTTTTTTTTTTTTTTTTTTTTTCTCTCTGTAACAGCTTTTAATATTCTACTCTTTTGCTCATTTCTTGGACCTTGAGTATTATGTGTCTGGGTGAAGATTTGTTTTTTATTATGGCTAGTTGGAGTTTTATATGCCTTATTAACTGTGTGTCAGATTCTTTTCTCATGCCTTGGAAACTTTCTTCTACTACTTCTGCAAACTGTTTTTATATCATTTGTGTTAACTCCAGCTGTATAATTGACATCTATTAGTCTTTTATTATTTTCTTTTGCATCATTTTGTAGTAGTTTTATTGGTATTTCCTGGTTCCTTATTTTTAAGAGATCTTTTCTTTCATGTTCACTAGCTGCAATGCTATCTTCAAGATCTGAAATGCTACCTTCAGCATTGTGCAAGCAGTTTTGGCAGCTTTCAGTGGAATTCTTAATGTACTGGATATCTATCTGAAACTGTTTCATGCATTCTAGTTCTTTCCTCTATTGTTAATTTAATGTTTCTTTCATTTTCCTACTTTCTTCTTTTTTTATCTTTGCCATCATTAGATAAACTGAGCAATCATTTCATGATTATTTTCATTTCCTTCCTTGTAAGAAATTATTTCTGTTTAGATTTTCCACAGCCTTATGTATATGTTTCTTTACTTCAATTGCTGTCATCTCAGAGATTTCAGGTGTAGGGCCAGCCAGATAGCTCAGTGGACTAAAGCAGCTGCAGAGGCAGGCACAGGGACCAGGGTTTGATCTCAGCATGTCATGCTGGCTCCACCCTGGGACATCCTGAGACTTGGCAATTGAGACTGGCAGCGGTGGCTCACACCTAAAATCATGGCTCTTGGGAGTCTGAGAACAGGAGGATCACTATGAGTCCTATCTGTGTAGTGAGACCCCACAGACCTTGTACTAATACATTCAAGAAATTTCAGGTGTGTGACTTCCACTATCTTCTATGAAATTGCCTTCTGGACTTGTTTTTGATGGGCTAGATGCCTGAGATTGCCTTTTGCTCCTTCCCTTTGTCATTTTTGAAGCCCCTAGTGTTCTCATTAACTCCATAGGACCTGGGTGCAGGTGAACAAGTCTCACAGCAGAGTGTGAGGGCAGGATAGGCTCTCCAAAGCTCTCGCTCTGTGGGGTTCAACGTGGCTTCCACCTTGGTTGTGGTGGACAAGCTATAGCTCAAGAAGGATTTGGGGAGGGCTTCCAAACTTCCTGCAGTTCCCTGTGCCAGTCTTCTAGAATGCCTGGTTTTAGGTCCCTGTGGCAGGAGGTACAGTGATGGATGGCTGGGGATCAGCCAAGCTCCTGCGAGTGTGAGCATTTCAGACATAGCAACAGGACTCACCAGGTGCACTAAACAGACCTTCACTTGAGGGCAGGTGAACTGGGCTCAACAATGCTCCTGCAAGGGTGGTTGGGTTGAAGCAAGGACTACCAGGTACCCTTGGCAGTCTTCTGGGTCAGCTTAGTTGACTGTTGTGTTTGTTGTAACACAGCATTTCTGTCAGAAAGGAAATAAAACTCTGCTTATTTGCAGAACAAATATTATATTTGAAAGAATATCTACATACATTTAAAGCTAATAAACATTTCAATAAAGTTGCATGATAAAAAATACAAAAATCATAATGGAAAGTTTTTATTGAGCCACAAAACCTATAAATATCCTAATTGATTTTTAGAGAGAAAAATATGAATGTATGTGGTTATCTGATCTCATGTTGACATCTTTCAAAACTTCTAAACTGTCTTACTCTTCTCTTGTTGCTGGGACAAATACCCGACACTCAAAATGAAGGAAGGAAAGGTTTATTTAGCTCACAGTTACTGGAGGTTTCAGTCCATACTCAGCTGGGTCCAACGCAGAGCAGCACATAGCAGAGGGCAACCTTTCATGGCAGCGGCAAAGAGCAAGAGAGCAAGGGAGGGGTAGCAGCAGCACAAGCAGCTAGCTTCTCTTCCCACCTTACATTGTAATGCAAATTACCTGCCCAAGGGCAGGGGAAGTACTCACACCTATGGGTACTTCCCAGTATTTACCCACCTATGGGTAATCCCAGCAGTGCTAAAACCCATAATCCCAGCCTTGGATCACACATAATCCCAGTGGATCATGAGTTGACACAAACTCTAGAAGTCCTCACCCCATGACTACATGAGGCTTTGGGGGGACAACGAGACACAAACCATAACATAAACATACAAAACAAAAAAAAAACCTTGTTTTACATTTTTTATTGTTATATTTCTTGTTAATTGTATTTGTACAGTGATCATAATCATCATAGGGAATTTGTTCCTGTAAATGAAACATTCTGAATCCTGTTTTTTTTTTTTTTTTTTGGTTTTGTTTTGTTTTGTTTTTTTCCAAAAATCCCTTCCCAGCCTTCAAACTTTTACAAACTTTTGTTTACATTTTATTCTTTTATAACTTTAGTTTTGGTATCTTTTTGGTGTGTGTGTGTGTTTTCCTGTCACAGATGAAATACTTGTCAGTCAAATAGTGGGCATCTCTCAGAAATATTGTTGAACTTAGGCCATGACATCTGCCACAGTCCTGGACACCTCCGCTTGCCTGGACTAACCATAGGCCTGAAGTTGCTGTATTAGAAGTATCCTTGTCACCCTTGGGGTGGGTTTGAGAGGGCTCCCTTTTTCTTCTCAGATAGTGTGTGGTTAACAGTCCTATAAATCCAGTGGGATTCTTCTTCTGAGTAAACAGTGTTCTATATATTGATTGATTGATTGATCAATCTTTTTAACTGGAAAAATTTATTGACTCCTCTTTACTTTTTTTTCTAATTCATTAAGATTATTGGTACATATTTTACATATCCATGATAATCCCATTCATTATAGGGCATTTGTACCTGCATATGATATACCTGATTATTCTGTCCTATTCTCCTATCCATCTTCAACACTTCTCCTGCCCCCAAAAGCTTTGTTTCCACTTTATCTTTTATTATTAATTTTTCTTTTCCCTTCATTCAATTCCTTTCCCCCTCCCTAGTTCCTCTTTCTTTTGAACAGTTTCTTCCTATTTCTCAATATCTTTTATACACTTTGGCACTTATTTACATTTTTGGTATCTCGCACTAGAGAACTAATGCAATATTTAGCAATGTGTGTCCAATTTATTTCATTTAAGAAAATGTCTCAAGGTGCATTCCTTTACCTAGAAATGTCTCGTTTATTCTTCTTTGTGGCTGACAAATACTCCATTGTAAAACAAACAAAAAAAGCACACACACTTTTATCAATTTTTAGGTCGATGCACATTTGGATTGTTTCTAAGAACCATCTATTATAAATTATGCTGCTATAAATACAGAGGTGCATGTGTATCACTTTGGTTTGATGTTTTTAATTCTTCTGGGAAGACACAAAAACAAAGTGCAAGACCTGGGTCAAGTGGAACCTATGATTCTAGTGTTTTGAGGTCTCTCCATACTGATTTCCACAGTGGTTGCACCAGTCTACATTCTGACTAATAGTGGAGTAGTGCTTTGTTTTTTTGTTTTTTTTTCCCACAGCTTCGGGATAATGTGTTATTGGTGTATTTTTTGATAATAGTAATTCTTGTTGAGGTGAGATGGAATATCAATGTTGGTTCATTTTATTTTGTTCTGATGTTATGTACATATTATGGGCAAGAATGTCTTTCACATATGTGTATCATATCTGGGTCATACTCTAGCAAGACCACATGAATTCTACTTGTTTTATTGAATAATTATTTATAACATTATGTAATTTTGACTTAAATGTGGAATAATTAACTATAGACTTTTATTTTATTTGATTTTTATTTTCTAATTTTCAACATATACTTTAATGTAATATTTTAATTTCTTTCCTATAAATCAAAATGGTTAGGTTTTCTATATTTTCATTTTTACATAGGGACTTTCCAGCACTCTCCTCATTTTTTTCAACTTTTATTGGCTGTCTCTGCTTGCCCTGAATGCAGTGCTTGTTTGGAATGTCATTCTGGAAATTGAGCTGTGGTCCCCTGCACCTAAGTTTGCTTAAGCAGGCACTTTAGACTGCTGAGATATCTTGCTGGCTTTACTCTCCTCAATTTCTGTACCTTGTTAGGAATTCATTAAGTTAGTATTTTGAAAGTAGTATTTCTTGAGGGTTTTTATGTGGTATGCTTATGTTTATTTGATTTACTATCAGTTTTTGAAATTTGTATTTTTTCTTTTAAAATGTATTTAATGTTCACTTATTGCTATTACTAATTTTTTAAATGTATTGGACAATACTATGCAAAATTTCTAAAGCAATTTTCAAGTATTTTCTGACAGAATAAAGTCTCTACCATTCTGCACCCTCCTGTAGGACTATAAGAATTTTAAAAGAAGTGATCTGATTTATTTTCTGTCCCATTCTCTACATTGTCCATATTGTATAGTAAATAAAGCATGGACATTTTTTGAAATGGCTGATCCATTTATTCCATAAATGGTGCCATGTGTTGTATCTACAATATCCTCTAACAGAACCAAGTGTGGTGGTGCATGCTGTAACTCCACAGTTTGGGAGGTTGATACAGGAGGGTCACTAGGAGACCAGCCTTGGGGCTACAAAAGTGAGCACACGGCCAGCCAAACTGCTTAATGAAACTCCGTCTCACAAACAACACCAAAAAAAGCTTTTAATTTTATCCTTTCATCTTTTTTTTTTGCGGGGGGAGTTATCTGGAATCAAACTTAAGACCACGTGCTGTGCCACTGAGCTATTTACCTAGCTTTCTTTAGTCTTTAATTGTGAACATCGCATTCTAATTTACAGTGTAATTTTTATTAGCATGATAGTTTACAATCTTTTGTTATAACTACTTATTAATTTAATCCCTTTTGTATAAACTTTCCTGTTCTAAATTTTTAAAAAAAATATTTGTGGTACATATGCCTATACCTTTGTGGCACACATACACATACACATCTCATCTTGATTCTCATGACTGCCCTCCCTTCTTTGTCCCTTCTGTTTTGTCTCTGCAATCTTCAGATCACTCCTCTTCTTCCTAAGGTATGAATGATACTCACTGACCATTCTTTTATAAATCTAGTATTTTGAATATCTATGACTCCAGTTATCATCATCCCTCAAAGTTACAATTTATATCATCATGCCTCTAGTCATTGCTGTCAGCTAAATCTCACATAAATGAATAACACATAATGGTTAGATCATCTTCCTCCAGAGACATTTCTCCTTTTCCTGTGCAGGTTAAATTTTAGTATCTTATTACATGAACCTACTGTGAAGTGGACCTCAGTCAGAACTGGCTCACAATTTGGGGAAAATGAATCTATATTTGTTCCCCTTTCACTCAATCAACCTTGACCAAGGCTTTGTCAGGTCTCCACCTTCCCAGATCAATCCACCCAGTCTTACCATTCTGATTCTAGCTCTAGCATCAATCTTAGGCATATCTACCAAATGTCTTATGAAATATAACACTTGATCTTTGTAGATATGATTTCACTAGCAAGTCTGTGCTTCCCAAACATCAAAATCCTAAAAAGAGGTTTCATTTGTTTTCTTATTGATTTTTTTTTTATCTTTTATTACTTAGTACCAGAACTTTGACATTGTTTTCACAAAAAATAAACTCACCTTTCTAGTCTATTCTATTTGCAAATTTTTATACCAGTCTTACAAAACTGACAATGTATTTACTGATTCTTCTGACCTGATCAGAGTTTTTGTCATCTGGACAACTTTAACTCCAAAGTTAAAGAAAAGCAGCAAATATCTGTATGAAAAAATAGTTGGAAATGATCATATCCTTAGTCATTGCTTTGTTTGCTATAATTTTATTCCAGATATATTTCATTGCATCTATAGTTATTAGAGGCCGGGAAAGCCAGGATATGTGAAATTTACCAATATATCTATATCTTTGTAAGTACTTGTTTCTACTTGGAATTTTGTTTTGTAATATCAGTCACTTTACTTAAAGTAATACATTGATGTATAAAGGATTAATTCGCACCATTTTTAAAATTATCATTGAAATAAGACATACAGTGTTGGTTCCTGTCACAAATTCCTTAATAGAATCTTTCACCTTATTAACCTTTTTCATATTAATATCAGTTTAATTTTCAAAAATTACAAGCATGTTAGGCTATAATATTGTATTCTTATTTTTGGTATAATTTCCCGCAAATAAAGATGATAGTCATAGTAACAGAGGAAACTAATTTTTTTCAACTTGGAAACGTATGTCAATATAGGAATACATGCTCACAAAACATATTTAAAAACAGTAGCTACTCAATAATGATTCTTTGAAACCCAAAGAAGTAATCATTTTTCAACCACTAATCTTTTAAGAAGAGATATTAAACCTCACAGATGCTGTGTTTATGAGAATAATACTGTGATCTTCCTAATCAAGTTTGGTTTGCCTATTCCATAGTGTGTTTTCTGTTACTCTGAGTACCGTGGCTAAGTATTATTGTAGCGCAATACGCAGCACTTGTAGGGGGAGGGTGTGGCGCTGGCATCAGTCGATGGCCTTTCAAATGCAGTGAGACACGGTGCAGGGCATCGCCTGCACGTCACGGCGCACGTGCCGGCTGGGCTCTCTCTCCATGTAGCCAGTGGCAGCATCCTGGGAACCCCACTCACGCGAGTTTATGTAATTGTATTCTCCACACAGACGCTTCATTTTTAATACCACAGCCATTTGAATTTTAAGTATTCCAAAATGTGTTCTTTCGTGGGACTCATTCAAGCCATTGAATTCTCCTCCTACCCCCAAATTAATGAAATTCCTATATGCAAAACTTACCCTTTCCTTTCCAATAGCCCTAAAATCTTAAATCTTAACACTAAATCAAAACTTGAATACCCAGAGTATCATTGAAATCAGACATGTATTGGACTGAAACTGGAGGAAGATTTACTTTCCATTAAATCTATGCAATCAAGTGAGATCTGTGCTTCCAAAACAATTTGGTAAGGCTTACCATGGTACTCCAAATCTAAACAGGAGAAACAGGCCAGAAGAAAACAATATATTCTCCAGTTATGTAAAAACTCTATTCTCTAGTTATGTAGAAAGGTAAATACAAAATTTGAAGGTTTCAGAGTAATATTGCCTAACACTGTGCTCTGCATATTTGAAAGCAAAGTAATAGGACAGAAACACATTCAGTTTTTCTGCTTGCACCTGATTGTCCTGCAGTTATTCTTACTACTTGCTATAAAATCCAGACTCCCTAAGCTTTGGATTCTCCAGCTGCGATACTGCCTACTCCCCACGCAGCATCCGTGTAGATTCATTGTGCTGCCTAGGGGAGAAGGAAATCGAGAGCAGTTATGCTTATGTTCCTACTGCCTGCTATGATGCAAACGATACAGCTCTTTATCTTCAACACAGAAAGGTTTGGTCTTCTGTTAGCATCAGGGAATTATGTCAAACAAGTGTATTAGAGAGAATTGCTTTGATAAATGTTCTACTGCTTCTGGCATACCTTTAGTTGGTCAAATTTATATATATTTTATAACGTTGTCAAGTAGGTTAAAAATAGGTAACTGGGCAACATGCTGGAGTGGTGGTGAGGAAGCCAGAACAATTGCTTCTGCCTTGCCAGTAAGTATCTTTTAGATCATCACTAGGCATAAATGTGGTTAGTATTCACAGAGGTTGTGCAAATTTATTAACGTACTAATTGTACATAGTGATGAGGTTTAGTGTGGTATTTTAACATATGTATACAACATGAACTGATAAAATCATTTACTATGTGTGTGTCATCAAGCTAAATTTGTGTACACATTTAATATTCAAATACTGTATCTATCCAGAGGAAGCACACAATAGAGACAAAGATTGCCAAGTGGCTCTTTATGTTTAGAGGACTAGTAATCTGCACATGAAATGTTTGGACACAGTAAGTTCAATTACAGAAGACTGCCATATTTTTTAAGCTATGTTTTGTTTTGCAGGGGAAAAGAACAAAGGAGAAAGTGGAAAAAGTCATGTATATATACACAGGATAGCTAAGAAAATTGTCCTATTAATTTCTATGATTTTTTTGACATGAACTGCTAGTACTTATATTGTTTGATCAACTTTGCATGACAGTACCTTGTAATCTGAGCAATTACTTTGAAGATAACAATATGCAACACAATAACCATTGTTAGTTTCCTATCATCTTGGTTTGAAATTCTGTATCATTTTTACTATTTCTCTCTTTGTAAATTTTCTTTGTACCAGGTATGATATCAAGTTCAGGACTTTGTGCTAGCCAGGCAGGCAGTTATGTTGCTGAGCTATATCCCTGGCCCTTTCTTTACAGTTAAAACAAAAAAGAATTTAACCCAGGACCTAGCCCATGCCAGCCTCGTGTCCTACCATTGAACTCTATCCTTAGCCTTGCCGTGATATTCTTAATGATTTTTATTTGTTGCAAAGATTATGAATGAAAACACCATGCTCGTGTTTGTGTCTGCGTCTGCAGTTTCAGGAAAATGACTTGAACTGCTAAAGCTCACTTTAAACTTTACTGAAATCTGTGCCTATGTTGAAAGATATTAATGTGAGTTAACCAGATCACTGAGGTGGTATCTTTGCACAGTGCCTGACATATTGGCTTTCAGTAAAGTTTAATGTCCTGTCTTCCCCAAGTGCTCCTAAAATATGTATGTGGCCTCAAATCTTTTATGTTTACCCTTGTAGTTCTTGCTTGAAAGTGTTAAGTTTATGTTCTCACTTTGGGAAACAGCTTTCTCAATATTATTTTGCATTTCAAGAATTTGTTTTTTCCAGTACCTGGTTCAGAGATAAAAGTAAAAGAGTCTTATATTACCACTTTCTGTGCCATTTGAAATAGCTTTCCAAATAGAGGATTAAATGAAAATCCCCTGACTCTCAGCTCTACCTAAAAATAAATGGTAAATGTCCTCATCTAACTGAATGTTTGAAAATGATGCTTCCCACTCTAATATACTTAGAAAATCAACAATTTCTTAGATGATAGGTGTTGTAACTCTTCATTACTGAGGACTATGAATTCTATTTTATAATGGGTATTTAAAACTTTGACTGAGTAATGTTTTTTCATCATCTAACAATGTGTTTGTTATAAAACATGCTCTAATGCTTTGATGAAAATACTAAATAGTTCATAAAATCTATGTAGCTTGAATTAGAATCATAATTTCATTGCAGTTAGTCACAAAGTGGTTTACATTATTGCATGCATTACTACTGATTTTGATCATTTAATCATCAGATAAGTTATATCCAAATATTAACATTGAAAGCCTATACATATTTTAGAATATATATAAACAAAAAGTTATCTTGAGGAATGGTTTCTTTTATTGATATAATTAAACTAGAGGCTGTTGATTAAGAACACATGCATTGTTGTGAATTCCTGAGCTTAGAGACAAAAGAAAATTACAAAAATTTGAAGAAAATTGTATAACTTAATTTTTAAAAAATCTTTTATTAGTTTGGTACAGTGTCTTTCTATGCACCTCAGACTTGTAGCAATCCTCCCGTCTCAGCCTCTCCAGCTCCGGGATTGCAGGCGTGTACCACCAGGCTTGGCTTCAGTGGCCATCCCTGTATGGGTCCTGCAAGGCATGCAGTAGACCACTGAGCTAGCTCTCCAGCCCAAAATTGCCTAAGTTAAAACTGGAAGAAAAAGAATCTTTAGAGAGAAAATTCAGAAGCAATGAGCATGACTTTTTCCAATATCAATGGATTGTAGTCTTAAATCATCACAAGTTAAACAACTCAATTAAAAAAGATTATTATTTAATAATATTTGTATTATAATTTAGAATAAATATTTATATGTGGATAAGATGTCAGTTTGACAATATGTATTCATAGAGCTTTCCACTTTTTGTTTTCAGAATTTAGGTAGTATATGAAAAGACAGATAAGTTTATTTTATTTATGATAAAGGTTTAAACTTTAAATTCTTTACCAAAAATCCCAAGATGCATTAAAAAATACTATTGACAAAATAATTCCACTTCCTTTATTTATTTTGATAACACCTGAATTATTTTCATATAAAATTATAAATACTGTTCAAACTTCTTGCTTAGTTTTACTTGTATCATCATATTGGTAAAATTTAGCTTTCTTTAATATGTGTTTATAGGTTGAGTATCTTTGCAGTTCAACTTACATTATCTTATTTCTCCTCAACATGATGATAGAGTTGCCATTTTTTGCTGTCATGTCATGGTAGTAAAGAACATAGCCATAAAAATCTGAAGTTAAATAATAGTGTTAGTTAGTAATTTTTTTTTTTTTCAGTACTGGGGATTGAACTCAGAATCCTGTGCTTGCCAGGCAGGCGAATAGCTTTAGTTATACTTATGTTACAGTTTATCTACAGTTACTGTAACACTGACTAATTTCACTGACAATGTTTCTTCATGCATAGGTTTCACTTAATCCTGTTGGTGAATCAAACTATTTCATGAGCTAATTTTCAAAGTGTTTGATCCCATGATTAGCTTTCACCCTACATAGTTCCTATTTATAGATTTGCACATGGCTTGTAAAGAGTTGTCACTTTTCATGAGCAATGGATATTTGTCAAAAGTCAAAGGTTGTATTAATGTGCTCTGATAAGCACAATAGTTGAGCAGAGCATATGTGACTTAGGGAAGATTATTACATTATCCTATTATCATAACTTTGAATAGTTTTTACCTGTAAGTTATTTTTATGATTATATGATGCAAATATATAGCCTCAACTTTTAAGGGGTTTTGTGTGATCACTAATAAGTAGAATTTCCTCCTGTACGTTACTCACGATTTTATTGCACTAGGAAATAGGAATTACAAATCTACTACTTAAACTTTCCTACCATGAGTTCTTGTGTTATGCAAAAGAGAAACCCGCTTGCTCAACAATTTCCTGAAATGTCTATTCAAGTATGATTTTCACATATATATGATTCATTAATAAATTTTATTTTATTAATTGATAGATTATATTTGTATGTACTTACAAAGTAGTGCAGGGTGATGTTTTGATATATATTTATAATACTTAGAAAGTAACTATCCTCTACATTCACAAATATATGTTGTCTTTCCTCAGATACACATGGCTAGAAATTTCATATATTTGATATTACTGTATCCAATAAACTTGCAGGTAATGCGAACCAGTCAAGAAGTTGCTGTTTCTTATTTATTTATTTATTTATTTATTTATTTATTTATTTGGTACAGGGTTTTTGCCTCAATTCCTCTTCTCTTGTTGCTGTGAAAAGTACCCAAGCCCCAAGATAAAGGAAAGAAAGGTTTATTTAGCTCATAGTTACTGGAGGTTTCAGTCTATACTCAGCTGGGTCCAAGGCAGAGTGGCACATGGCGGAGAGCAACCTTTCAGGGAGGGGGCAAAGAGCAGAGAGCAAGAACAAAAGACCAGGAGCAGGAGCAACAATGGCTACAGCGAGCAAGTCTGTCTCCTTAAATCACATTCAATCTATCTGCCCCAGGCCAGGTGTAACACTCACAGCCATATTCCCAGGGGATCATGAGTTAACCACAGACTCTAAAAGTCCACCCCATGATGGCATGAGGCTTTTGGGGGACACAAAGTATAACTGTCTCACTGTGCAGCTCAGACTCATAGTGACTGTCCTGTCTCAGCCTCCCCAGAAGTGGTGTTACTGGCTTACTCCACCACACCTGGTTTTGGTGGCTGGCCACAGCATAGTGCACCTGGTGCCCAGGCAGGCACAGAATATGGTAGCCAGAATTGAACCCAGGTTCTTCTTAGACTGCTGAGCTATCTCAGCCCTTCCTATTTAGTTTTTCTCTATTCTGCTTTGGTTTCTATTGTTCTATAAGGAGATCTTATGCAATGTTGGATGCCACTAAAAAACAAAGAGATAAAGTGTCTCACTTTTATTTATAATAATTTCATATTTATTTTTTATGTATTTGGTTACAGAGTCCCACTATGCAGCTTGGACTCGTAGCGATCCTCCTGTTTTCAGCCTCCCCTGCACTGGGATTACAGATGTGCACCACTATGCCTGGTCTCACTGGGACTCAATATGCCCAGTGGGCAAGCCAGCATGGCATGTGGTGCCAGGTATGGACCCTGGTCCCTGTGCTTGCTTAAGCAGGTTCTTATTCCAATGAGCAAAAATAATTTCATATTTTTATTTTCCCCAAGACACAGCCAGCTGCTTTGTTACAGCTGAGTATTTTCAGTATGCCCACCCTCCTTCAGAGAGTTTTAATTGAGATTTGGCCTGGCAGGCTATCTATCAGTAGACATCTCCCTAAGTAGAGCCTTCCCTCAAGCAGTTCAGAGAAGATTGTTCAACTAGTAGGTCAGGAAGTAACACATTAGTTAATTTTTAGTGTGTAGTGTGACACTGTGGAGAATTAAAAACTACATGTCATCCTTCCAGATGTAACTTGTATCTTTTCATAATTTATTTTGTGGATTTCTAGTTAGAGAAATAGAGACTCATCAAGAATGACTGCGGGTGGCATAGAAACTGGCTGGGGAAGGGCAACTAGCAACAGGCCCAGAGAGAACACAGGCAAGATATATTCCATACTGGTTTCTCTCCTTTATTTCAGTGGGACCATGTGTCCACGGGAACACTAGCCATACAGTAGGACCCTAACTAGGGTAAACACCTGGAAAGGTGGGACTAGTGAGGATGAAAAATTCAAAGCAACAGTAACAATATGAGCCAAGAGAAGTAGGTAGTTAAACCAATATTGTGCTCACAGGCAAAATCACATGAAATAGAAGCTGGTGGGTGGGGCCACCTTTATCTCTTCTTTTGTAATTTTTTTATCTTTCTTTGTCATAGCTATTTTTTTTTTTTTTTTTTTGCCTTTTTCATTTCTCTACTTTCTAAATGCCTGGGGAAATCTCCAGCACAGAAAATGACTTCTATTCCTCAAGCACAGATAGCAAATTCAGATAATCCCTCCCTTTCTCTTTAAGATTTTATCTTCTGCCCTCTTCTATAGTTTACCAGGGAATGCATGAACATCTTTTCCCATCAGGCCTTGCTTTTGCTTCTTTGTCAATTATTTTTGCTTTATCTATTATTCTTCTTAAGTTTTCATACCAAAAACCATACACTAATGGGAGACATTTTGAGTATAAGCTCCCAATGTACAATCGGTTCTGTTATATACTATAGATTTCGCTCCTATGCTTTAAGGTACAAAATTAATATGTCTACTGTATATCAGTTTCTAATTTGTGCTTGATACTATTGTAATTGCTAATTATACTGCTTTAGCTAAGATGTAATATGTTAAGAAATCAGTTGTTCTCATGTCTGTAAAAACACTAGGAAGTTCGAGAGTAATAAATTCACCACAGGACTGAGGACTAAACCAAAAAGATACCAATATTCCAGTCCTAATTAATTGTGAAGGATGGGTCTTGGGGCAGATACAGATGAAGAAATTTTTAAATACAGAAGATATCACTGGAGAAAAAACTTTACCTAGAGAGGCCTGGATATTGGTGATGCAACTACTGACTTAAAACAAAAGTATGTACAAGGATCAACACAGAAAAAAAATCTCAGAACAAGTCCAAGAGAGACAATGAGACAGAGGAAAGTGGAAGACATACACATAAAATTTCTGAAATGATAGGAACTGAAGAAAATAAACAAAACCAAGAGGCTATAGAAGACATCAGTTCAGAAACAATAACTCAAGTAAAAAAAAAATAATTTCATAAACAAATTGCTCATCAAATTGCTCAGTTAGGCAAAAAATAGAAGGGCCAGCAAGATAGCTCAGTGGATTAAGTTCTTCTTTAGAGGAGTGCAGGGGCCAGAGTTCAATCCCTGGCACCCCATGCTATGGGGCTCCATCCCTGGGTGCACTGAATCGGTAATAGGGTCCAGATGTGGTGGCACATGCCTGTAAACCTAGCACCATAGCAACTGAAAACAGGGGTATCACTTCGAGTCTGAGCTGCATAGTGAGACCCTGCACACAGATAGCTCAGTGTATTAAAGTGCCTGCTTAGGTGGACTCAGGGACCAGGATTTGATCCCTGGAATGCCATATTGGCCCCACCCTAGGGGCATGCTGAGACAGAGATTGAGACCAGGCGTGGTGGCATGCGCCTATAATCCCAGCTCCTGGGAGGTTGAAAACAGGAGGGTCACTATGAGTCTGTATAGTGAGACCCTGTAGACCTGGCATTAAATACATTTACCAAAAACAAAGATAAATCATAGCAGCACATAGAAAAATGGTGGAAACCTTGTATAAACAATATAGAGAAAAAATAGACCACATGAAACATCTTAAGAAACATTCAGGAAATTGAAATTCTGATGAAAGCTGGAAAAACTGCTTGAAAAAAAATGAAGACAGATTTTGAGACCTTGAGCCCAGGATCATGGGTAATGATCACAAAAGGGAATATCTCTCAACAATAACAAAGGAATCAGGAACTATCAATTCAACAGCTGCAAGATGATGCAAAGAGAAACAATATTAGACTGACAGGTGTCATTGAAAAATCAGGAATCAAGACAAATGATATAAAAAGACAATTTGCAGAAGTAATTCAGAAAATTCCCCACGCATGGGAACAAAATCTGATACAAAGATAAGCGAGGTATGTGGAACTCCAACTAGTGATGAAAAAATAAATCTATACCCAGACCTTTAATAATCAAGATCCCAGAAACACAGCATAAGAATGAAATATTAAAAGTTGTTAGTGATAAGAAACAAATCAACTAAAAAGGAAAGGTCATCAGAATTACTGTAAACTCCCCCAAATATCACTCAAGAACAGCTTGCTCTGAAACATCTAAATTTTTGAAAGAAAACAACTTCCAACCCAGACTTGTGTACCTGCAAGACTCTATTTCAATTAATGAAGAAATTAATAGAGAAATAAGATACTTCCTGACAAATAACAACTGAAGAAACTCATTATCAACAAACCAACTCCTCAAAGAGTCTGAAAGGCATTCTAGAAAGAGATAAAAATGGCCACAAATCCACGAACAACAATGGAAAGAAACTACTATGCAGGGCAAGCAAGCAAACAGGGGGTAAAAGTGGGAAATCAATAACAGGAAAATAACATAACAAAGATAAGTCAATACATATTAATAATAACCAAGAAAATAAATGATCTCCATTCATCAGACTGGCAGAATGGCTCAAGAAAAGAAATCCAAAATACGTTGCCTACAACAAACACATAAAAAAATGCAAGGAATGAAAGTCAAAGAATGAAAAACAATATTCCCAGCAACAGGAACCCAGAGAAAAGCAGGGGTAAGTGAGGAAGACTGTTGCTACATAATTTTCAAGGGAAAATATCAAGAAGAAGAAAAAAAACAATCATAAACACACACACACACACACACACACACTTATTTAGCTGCAAATAACACTTGATATTTCACATATTATGACATGTGTACTATATTAGTAGCACATTACAAGGCACCTGGGGTGGTAAAATTATAAAAGTTACAAAAGCAGTATATGTATTTTATTTTAATAATTTCAAAAATACTCCTTCAAAAATTTAAAAAATAGAAAATGGAAAGCAAAACAAAAATTCTCCTATTTTTGTGTTTTATTTTTTAATTTTATTTATTTATTTATTTATTTATTTATTTATTTATTTATTTATTTTTGGCTGAACCGGGGATTGAACTGAACCACTTGCGCTTGCCAGGGAAGTGCTTATTCCACTGAGCCATCTCCCCAGCCCCTCTTTTGTGAGTTATAAACTTTGGCACTTACATGTATTATAGGTAGAAAATAAATACTACATTCAGTATATAATTTCATAAACAAATTAGAAACTGTGACTTATGACTAAAAGTAACAGGTCAAATTCCTACAAAAAGCCTAAAAGTACACACAGATGCAGATTAGTAATTACAGTGTTTTATTTTATTCTATTTGCATTTATGCTTCACTAAAGTGTTAGATAGACATGAGCTCAAAAGTAAGTGCTGTGCCGTGCTCTTTGTTATTTTGTTCCTACAAAGACAGAAATATTGACTACATTTAAATTAATTACCGAGGACCTGTCAATAAATCACTACGCTATCTCAAGGAGTATGGATGAAAGAGCAGGTCCAGGGGGAGAAGCTCAAGGGGAGGCAAAAGTAGTTGGGTTTTGATTTTGATTCCAGCTGGTAGAAGAGACACAATGAAAGTCATGTTAGAAGACAGTTCAGGGGCTGGAGAGATGGCTCAGTGGTCTAAAGCACCTACTTAGAACAAGTTCAGCGGACCACGGTTCAATCCCCCAGCACCACATGCCAGCCAGCCTGCCCCCTGGTGGGCTGAGCTGGCCACACACACACACCACTCTCTCTCTCTCTCTCTCTCTCTCTCTCTCTCTCTCTCTCTCTCTCTCATAAAAAAAAAAAAATTAAAAAAAAAAAGAAGACAGTTCATTTGTTATTATGGTACCAGGGCACTGAGCTACTTCTTTTAGAGACATGCATATCAGTTGAACTTCTGAAAATATTTGATTCTCATCTGCAATTAAATAGTTCTTAAGCTGAGACAATTGCTTTTTCATATGTAGACATCATAAATTTATTTCACTAATGATTTTGTATAAAATTAACAAGTAATTTATCACTTTCTTATGAACATACAAAATTGATAGACTTGCCAGTTTACCTTTCTCTTGCAATTATGTTTAAATGCATTGCTGAGCACCAAGAAGTCACAGGTTCCTTCTCAGTTCGTGGTAGCCACTCGCAATAATGCAAAAATTATATTCATGAATATTGAGTTTAAATCAATTTGAATTAATTATGCAGAGAATGTGTTATCTGTTGATAATACAAAAATTTCTGTAAAAAGGATCTACAATCTGAGGTACAGGATCTCAGGATAAATCCTGAGGGGATTTGATTAACTTTATCAGATCCAAAAGCTACAAGTTTTGTCTTGCTTTATCTTGGTTTTAACAAACCAGCAGAA
>NW_004524673.1:2774585-2775959 GCF_000260255.1 Octodon degus
AGAAGAATATATGCAGTGTATTATTTGTTGAAACTGTACTTTCGATTTGATTTGAAACTGTCTCATTGCTATATGTTTATCAATAAAACTTTGAAAAAAAAAATAAAAGCAACGTACTTGAACACCACTTTCCCCCAGTCAGAATGACACTATTATTTAATTAGTGCTATTTCACTTATTTTTAATACTTTTGTGTTATTCCAAAAACGTCACTTGTTATCTTTTAGTGCCAAGTGTGAATTTTTTTCCTCGGATGAACTTAATCAGTTATACATATTTGAACAAAGCAGGTAAACCTCAGGTTAAATTTACATCCACTCCTCTAAGCCTCCCAATCTGTATTCATTTCTACAGTGGTAGAAATAATGAGAATGTAACTAATTGGTAGAAATCTCTTCATTAAGAGAAGGTTTTTGTTCAAACAGATACAAATATAAAGGTCAGTGTGTCCAGCTGGGTGAAGGATTTTAATCTATGATATTGGCAAATGCAAAGTGCTGGAGGATTAAAGGCCAGGAGACAGATGTGTGGAAGAAGAATGTAGTGTCTGAGGCATGATTTAAAAGTGTATTCAGTGTGTCCTAGAAACGGATTTCCATGAGAATGTAAGAATGCAAATGGCATGCTTAAAATGTGAAAATAAAATGTCAGGAAGCCTAGATCACTTTAGTTGATGTTAACACCTGCCCTTTTTCCTGAAAGCCAGATATTTATGATGATGGAGTTTCTTAAGAAAAGGTCAGAGAAGTTTTTGTTGTTAGCCATATTTAAAGTAGAAATAACCCTTAAAGGGAACAAAATTACACACAGTCACACAAACTTCTCATACACTTCACACATACCACAGCTTTACCTTCTTACACAAGTACACTGTTTCTATGCAGATATTTTTATAACCATAGTTAGGAACTGGGAAATGCTAAGAGCTCCTTAGCATTATCTACTTCTGACTTAAATTCATTCTCTATTGTTAAAAGACAGTGGGTGTAAGATGGATACTGGAGGACACCCTAGGAAACTTGTCAACAGTCAGGCTCTTCTGCAATTCCCAAACATAAGTGGTTGATTCATTATCGCATTTTATCTTTCCCCTTTCAGAATCAGGGGCTAAAAGCTTCACACTCAATGTAAGACTCAGTTTATTCTCCCTCAAATTTGTACCCAATGCATTGAAATTATTTTCAAGAAGGACATATCTTTCCTTACAGCATTCTACATAATGTATTCTATGATATTTTAAATTTCCTGGTATGATTTTTTAAAAAGTCTTTTATAATTTTGATATTGGAATTAAAACACCACTCTAATTAGACAAGTCCTATGTTTGCAAAGCTTCTTATAGAGATCAGCATTAAAAATAGATTGAAACTTCTA
>NW_004524673.1:2776059-2777276 GCF_000260255.1 Octodon degus
CTTTATCAGATCCAAAAGCTACAAGTTTTGTCTTGCTTTATCTTGGTTTTAACAAACCAGCAGAACAGTATAAAAAGGAAGTATAAATAAAATAAAAGGAAGTATAATAAAATAATTTATTTTTATTCACTTCCAAACATTTATTAAGCAACACTCATGAGTAGGTAGCTGTCATTTCCTCTAAGCTGTTGCTCCTGTGTTCCCTGCTCATGCAGAGCATTTTCTGTCATGCTCACAGAAAGTACCATACAATCCTACATGAACTTTATTATAGTAGTTTTTAAACTATCGTAGTTGCACCCAATGAAAATGATTTTTATTCAAAGGTAACCTTAGAAAAATATTTCTAGACAATATCAGAGACCAAAAAAAAAAAAAAAAAAAAAAAAAAAAATTGGAAAAAACTTCGAAAACCCAGAATGTACAGTGTTTCATGCTGGTGTCTGCCTTCAAAATAATCTGTAAATATGGTATTATTATTACATTTTTAAACAAATTCTTTTCTGTATTTTACAGAAGAATCTACATGGTGTTCAGGATCTCACTACTAGATAGGACTAATGATTTTCCTGTTTACGGCCTTCCAAGTGCTGGGATTACAGGCACCCAGTCTCAATTGCAGTCTCAGTGCATGCTGGGAGTGGGGCTGGCATGGCAGGCACAGGGCTATTATTATTTCAGAATGACAGTCAAAAGTACTGTGAGTTTCAGCATTTTCTAATCTATTCCACTGATCCTCAGGTCTATGTGGATGCCAGTACTATGCCGATTTTATCACAGTAGCCTTGTAGTATAATTTCGAGTCAGGAATTGTAATGCCTCCTGCCTTGTCTTTATTGTCCAGGATTGCCTTTGCTATTCTAGGTCTTTTCTTTTTCCAAAAAAACTTTAGAAACATATCAATACTTAATGAAAAATGCCTGTTCCATGTTATGCCTAAAATGTTTGATATTCAGACAGATAGCTAGGTTAAGCTTAACAGCCTACGTTGTATGGCAATAACAATAAGCTTCTCTTCTGGAGGCTTAACAACCTAAGTTTGCAGACCAAAATTAGAGAAAAAGGAGGGCCGCAAGGAAAGCCAACATTTTATCCCTAGCTTTCCAAGGTCAATTAAGACTCAGGACATATGAGAACTTGTACTGTAACGTCACATAACTCGATAGTGTCCCAAATTTTCTGATCAAGGAGATTATGGGGCCAAAGAGGAAAGTGAT
>NW_004524673.1:2777651-2779939 GCF_000260255.1 Octodon degus
AAAAAGGGGATACAGATGAATGTCCATTTTGTATCTGTGTATTCAAAATGGTTAGGATAGATATATAGTTACATTCTCTTAATGAATAGGATTTGTTGTAATAGTGTTTGTAAATAGGATATCATGTCTGCATCTTGTTCAGCAAATAACCACTAGGAAGGGAGTATGCAGTGTGTTAATTATTGGAACTGTCCTACCAATTTGATTTGAAACTGTCTTATTGCTATTTGTTTCTCAATAAAGTTATGGAAAAGAAGAAAAACAGTACTGTGAGAAGACAATCACCTTTTATGTAGCAATACTGGAAGAAAAAAAAAACTAAAAGAAGGAGGAAAAAAAAAAAAGACTAGATTCCTTTTCTCTATATTTATTCCAAACAACATGATGCCTCATATATCCATTGGAATGTGTCATTCTAATTCATCCTGGTTTGGGTTTACAATAATGACTACAAATGAAGACACAGATATCTCTGAAGAGTGTAACGACTTAAAGATTATTAACCCAGTGCTGAAAATAGGAGGATCACTAGGAGTTCAAGGTAAGAGGTGAGACCCTGTGCCAAATACATAATAAAGAATTATTAATTTCATAGTATATACAAATATTAATTTCAAGAAAATGATGAGGCTAGCTATAAAAAAGCAATTTTGTATTTGTAGGATAAAATTAAATTTTAGGCAAAAAATATGGTCATCAGAGATTATTACAAAAAGTTTACTGAAATGTAGATGCGTGACAGAAAATTAACACATCACAGTGTAAAAGTACCTAACTCCATCATGTATTCAGTATATTAACTTCCCGACTTGAATTAAAAAGGAGATACCATAATTATAAATCTCAATAGTCTATGAATTGTGTTATGGCTTGTGTATAGTTGACCCCCAAAGTCTCGTGCAGTCTTGGGGAGGTTTCTGGAGTTTGTGATTGATTATTGTGGGTGTAGATGCTGCATCTACCCTGGGGCAGGTAATTTGCATTTCAATATAAGGAGGAAAGAGAAGTTAGCTGCTTGAGCTGCAGCTACTCCTCCTTTGGCTCTTGCTCTTTGACTCTGCCCTGAAAAGTTGCTTTCTGCTCTGTGCTGCTCTGCCTTGGACCCAGCTGAGTATGGACTGAAACCTCCAGTAATGGAGAGCTAAATGAACCTTTCCTTCCTTCATTTTGGATGTCAGGTATTTGTCCCAGCAACGAAAGAAGAGTAACCGAGACAAATTAAAAGTTATTGTATAACTATTATTTGTGCTTATGTATTTATATATTTTATAATACACTTTCTTTAAAAACTATTTTGCAAATCAAAAACTATAACAATTCGCTACTGCTTAGGCACACAGACGCGTGGGCCCGGTGTTTGATCCCCAGCCTGTGGTGCCAGCCACATCCCCAGGGCACACTGAGATTTCAACTGAGACTGGGTGTGGTGGCGAACATCTAATCCCAGCATTTGGGGGGTTAAAAACAGGAGGATCGCTATGAGTTACCTCTATGTAGTGACACCCGGTAGAGTCTGTAAGAAAACATTAAAAAAAAACAAACCTGTAACAATTCCAGCAAGTCAAGGTGATGCATGCAGGAATCCAGCACTCTGTGTGGCTGAGACAGGATGATGCTAATTGTGAACCCGGCCTGTCCCACTTAGCAATAGAGCAAGTCTCTGCTTCATATCCAAAGAAAAAAATGGGCTGAAGTTGCAGCTCATTATAAAGGCCCTAGATGTGATCCCCAGCACAGCAAAAATCATTGAAAAATCCAGTTGTGTAGTTCAGTTTTAGAGCACTAGCTTCAAACATCCAAACACTGGGGTTCAATTCCTAGCAATCAAAAGTAAAAGCAGCCAGTCCTAGCCCAGGTCCAGTGAGTGTGCGGAGAGTTTCCTGCTACCCTGCGCCAGCGGGACCAGTCCCAACCCAGGTGCAGCATGGGCCGGACCCTCTCCCAGCCCCTCGGGCCGCCCCCCAACACTCCTCAGTGCCTCCCCCACCCTGCCCACTGAGTAGGATTTTCTGCCGAGTTCCAGGAGCCCCCAGACCCACTCCTAACCCAGATCTGCTGAGTGTGCAGAGAGTTTCCTGCTACCCTGCACCTGCGGGACCAGTCACAGCCCAGACGCAGCGTGGGCCGGACCCTCTCCCACCCCCTTGGGCCGCCCCACACCACTCTGCCATACCTCCCCACCCCTCCTGCCGAGTAGGAAATTCTGCCGACTTCCGGGAACCCCCAGACCCAGTCCTAGTCCAGGTCTGGTGAGTGTGTGGAGAGCTTCCTGCTACCCTGCGATGGCG
>NW_004524673.1:2787639-2793854 GCF_000260255.1 Octodon degus
AACTAGCTGAAGAATTCATAGTAGAAACACTGTCATGCACTTAAATAAGGTTAAGGGACATGAACCTTGCTTTCTCAACCAAACATACTATTAGGAATAGCCATTGTCGTCTTTTAAAAAAATATATTTATTGAGAAACAAATAGCAATGAGACAGTTTCACAACTGATTATTAGTACATTTTCAATAATTAATACATTACATATTGTTATCTTAGTGGTTATTCATTGTACAAGATGCAGACCTTATATCCTGTCTCAAACACTACTAGAACAAATCTCTCTTCATTGAATTAAGAGAATGGAACTGTATATGTATCCTAACTATTTTAAATATGCAGATACAAAACAGTCCTCCTTTTGTATCCCCTTTTTTGGTTAGTTTTGTCAGAGAAGGGCATTCCATTGTCATTTAAATACTGTAGGTGCATGAATTCAGCAAAATATTAAAATATAGTTCAATAGTCCATAATAGTAGTGGGTTTTCCATAAGACTATCAATGTCCAAAGTTCTTGACTTGAGCATTTTGCAGCTCATTATATTGATATGGCTTTACTTTTTATATTTCATTTTCATACTTTTCTGCTGAATGGTTAAGACCAAGAAAGAGCAAGACCTATATAACAAGAAATGTAGCTTTTTGTATCTGATAAGGTCAGTCAAATCCTGCAGTATTTAACCTGGAACCCTGTATCTCAGTTTGTAGATCCTTTATCAGTGTCAGCCATAAAGATGCGTCCCTGTTTCCGAAAAACAACAACAACAACAACAACAACAAAAAAAAAAACCAAAAAAAAAAACATTGCCATCTTTATCCTCATCTTCATCATCATCATCATCAGCAGCAAGAGCAGCAGCAAAACTTGTATGGACAAAGTTTAAAGTAGAAATACATGTTTTTAGCTAGGCCACAAACAATGCATTTCTTTGATAATTGTCTGATTCTCAAATTACTAGAATATTTAGAGCCTTAAAAATGTTTTGTCTGTTTAATTCTTAACCCTACTCCTAAAGGCCACTAGATTTTTGTACAACTGCAATTACTGGAAATTGCTCAAGCAGAAAGACTTTTGGCAACCACAATAAAAACTGATCAATAGTACATCAGGCTCATGGTGGTGTAAACTTTAATGGAAAGAGCGAACATGTTTGTAATAAGTGCTTCTCAATAGAAATCAAGGCAATTATACTAAATGTCTAAACCTCAGATGGCAGCTGAGGGACAGTGGGGGGAGTTTACCAGAAGTAAAATTAACTGAAACCCTACAACAAAAATTTAGAAGATTTTCAAGACTCCATTCAGTTAAAAATTATTCTTATGGTCTATATAATGTGTCTTGCCCTTTTCTGTATTGATTAAAAAGGCTTTTTTCTTAGCAGCTAAGGACGTGGAAACTAAAATTTTCTTCCATAATTTAAGAGGCATTTGAAAAGAGCTGGTAATATTTCTGGAGTTCTTTCAGAGATAATAATTCACCAAGAACAAATGTAGGATTCCTAGAAAGTAAAATGCATACAGAAACGCAGCAGTTTTTTTTTCCTTTTATCTTTTTAATTTAATAGCTTTCTCTTTCAATCTCTGTCTGGGATTTAGTACTAATTTTTAAAGTTCAAAATCTATACTTTCTAAATATTCTATGAGAATGTACAATGTTACTTTTGAAACAGTGATTTACTAAAAAGCAGAGTTTTTACAAAAATCAATAATAGCATCCTTAACCCAAAGTATAGACCCTTGGATTAAAAGATTAAATGTCTTAATTCTTTAAAGATAGAATTATGTTTTATAAAATTGTCTAATAATGATTTTCAGAACAACTAACACTACATGCACCAGTGAAGTTTTTTCATTTTAATCAGAATAAAATTTTAATTGATTTTATTATAGAATTTTGACAATTCCTGTAATTTGAGAGGGTATGATATTTGATTCTTCAAGAATATTTGCTGATAATAAATTAAGCCTCAGAAATTATTCGGTGAATAAGAAATGCAATTGGGTGGATGATGAAAGAGGAGAAAAGACAAAGCAAATTTAGTGTTTACTACAAAGTAATTCCTAGCTAGACACCACAAACTCCAGCCCCAATCATTCTATCTTTTACAGAGTAGCTACCGAGCAAGAGAACAGTGAAGCTTTTTATTTTGCACAAAACTGTCCATCACCACAGTGAATACTGGTTATTAATTATCACTAACAATTATTTTATAGTTAGGTCTTATTTTCAGGAAAATTGGGGATATAATTTTAAAGTTCCAATTTCTCAAAAATTTATCCATTTATTTAGTTATTTGATACAGGTTCTCAGTACACAGCTTAGACTCATAGTGATCCTCCTCTCTTATCCTCCCCAGTGCTGGGATTATTGTGCCACTGCACCAGAGTTCTTCGGCCCCAGCACAGGAGTGGTGCCAGGGATTAAACTCGGGTCCTTATGCTTGTCAGGCAGGCACTTAGACCACTGAGCTATCTCCACAGTCCCTAAAATTCTAATTTTAAAGAGAGTGCAACTTTGGAATACCATGTTACTTAAGGTTATCCATATCTATATTTCCTTAGTGCATAACATTTTCCATAGTTTTATTCTTTTTTCTTCTCCACCAATTGAAGTCTAAATCATGTAAACTAATCCATAAATTATTTTATTTGATAAAGTCCAAGAACTTGATGTTAAGAGAAACAGATTCAGTGCTTTCTAAGAATGTTTTATGCATTCTTACATCATCCATCTTAAAAAAATACAAGAGATTATATGTTTGTATTTTCCTATAAAATGGTCTTACATGTAAGTGGAATGTCACTTTTTCACACCCAAGTTGAGCTCCAGTTTTCTATAAATTGATAAATTCCACTAATTTCCACCCACCAAAAGCATTAATATTTCCAGTTACAGATTTTAATGCACTCCTGTTATAAAGGCTCACATTCTTTCTCTGAGTTTGTATATCTTTAATTCTGCCAAGTGAAATCTTCATAAGTCTCTCAAAAATTTTTGAACTAGTTTTGAATTTACTGTATCAGTCAGCTTTCATATTTCTTGGAAGAAAAACCGACATATGTAATTTAAAAAGAAGGGTTTAGTTTGTCTCACAGTTTTAGAAGTTTCAATCCAAGGGTGTAGATGGTGATGGTAGAGCTAAATCATTCAGTTCAAGTAAGGAAGATGCAGAAAAAAAGAATAAAGCTTCAGTGAAAGAGATACCTCCAGTTATTCATACTACAAGATATATGCCTGCAAAATTGGAAGAAGAAAGAAAAGAAAGAAATATATAAATAATTAAGAGGAGAAAAAGGAGAAACAGTTGAAAAAAGGAGACAAAACAAATTAAGCATTATCTGCTCCTTTCCATAGACCAGAGGGCTCATTGGAAGACAACATTGCATTACAACACATACTGTGAAATTCATTTTACTTTGTTAAGTGAACTTCTGTATCACTTGTAACTTGTCTGTTTTAATACTAATTTACAATCTCTTTATAAACTAAAAGAAAAGAAAGAGATGGCTCCAGAAGCACTCTCCCAGTAACCCATCTCCTTCAGCTGGGCCCCACCTTCTAACAGAACATTCAGTTAAAAGCATGAGTGGATTAATGTCCCATTGAGTTTAGCTCCCCATGATCCACTTACCTCTCCTGAAATCTCCAAATCCAGCCAAATTGGTGCATAAGATTATCTGCTACCGTAGGGTTCAATAAGTAAATGGACAGAGTTTGATCAAAATCTACATCTCTCTGTTATAAAGTATAGATAAGCAAGAAAACCAGGACATAATGAACTTCACATGTGAAATTGCATTTGAAGACAGCATGATATGATCATACATATTTACATTTATATATCTGCATATTACCTATATACATAGAACAGTTGGGTGGATATAAAAACATATTTATCTATTGGTCAAGTTATTTTTATTGATCAAGCCTAGCACCAGTGAACTTCAGTAACAAAATTACTTCCAATTCTCATGTTCATTTTTGCATGTTAATATCCAATGAGAGAAATCAGAGTTAGAATAAGGCCTGATGCTAGAACTGTGGTAAGTGATACTTGATATGTCCCCATTGACTCTGAAGCACAAAAAAAGATAGTAAAAAATACCCTGTGCTCAAATGTGGAGTGATGTTAGTAATGAAATAGCACAATAGCAGTTTTTTGCTCAGAATACAGAATAGATATTTAAAAACAAAATAATTGGTTGGCGAGATAGCTCAGCAGGCTAAGCCCCTGCTTAGAAAAGCTCAGGGATCAGGGTTTGATCCACAGCACCACATGCTGTTCTGGCCCCACCCCCGGGCACACTGAGCTGCCCACCAAAACCAGGTGTGGTGGTACACACCTATAATCCCAGCGCTGGGAAGGCTGAAAACAGGAGGATCACTATGAGTCCAAGCTGCGCAGTGAGACCCTGTACCAAAAACATTGCATATATATAATGTTTATATATGTTTAATATATAATATATATTCTATATGTTATATAATATATTATATATGTTATATTATATATTTTATATATATTATAAAGCATATTATATATATATGTGTATGTATCTAGTATATGTGTACTGACATAAGTGATTGATCAAATAAGTAAATGTGGACAAGAAAAGAATTATGTGAAGTATCCCAAATAATGTGCACGGACCCCTCTACCCAAGGAACACACTAGTTGTGTTACATACCATGCGATCTGTATTTAATCATATGACACTGAAAGTGAATAGTTGAAAGCCTGGGCCCTGCTATCATAACTAAGCCCAGGGTGGAAGTCAGGGTTGCAGAAGGCTTCTTGTGACTCTCATGCGACATGATGAGAAGGGCTCTTCACTCACTTATGTTATTAATGCTAAATAGCTGTAACTTAGTCTGATCATGAGTGTCTTCAGTGCCATCCTAATTAAGTGGAATTGAGGTACATTCCAAGCAAATATATGTTAAATGATTCACAAAACTGTCAAAATAATAAAAAATGGAAAATACAGAACAGTCTCAGTTGACAAGATCACAGCTACACTGCTGCTTCCTGGGCTGGAGTCTGGAATGGGAACGGGTCACTCACAGGCACACTGGTGCAGTCCAAATATAGCTGGCAGTACTGTGTTCTCAGACTGACAAATATATAATGGTACTGTAAAAATGCTAAAATTAAGACCAAATGAAATTTTATGAGGAGCATTGTATGGATCTAGAATGTCCCCAAAAGGTACATGGCTTCAGAGGTGGCGCTTCAAACAGGGGATTGGATTATGAGTGTGTCATAATTCATAGCTAGCAATACTGCTAAGAAGGGAGCTTGGGATGAAGGGCTGCTGCCTTCCTCCTCACCATCCACCACTGTCTCTGCCTTTGAGCCTGCGAACCGTGAACTGGAGCTACTAATGCTATGATTAAAAATAAACTTCTCCTCTCTTAAATTATATAAGGCAGTCATTATATTCTTATGACAAAAAAATGTGACCATGTCATGAGAATATTTGTGAAACTCTATCACACTTTAATGTTTTCATAGGACCAAGATGTCAAAATCAAGCTATTGGCATAGAAACTATTGTAGATTTCCATACCTTAAACACTAACCATTGTGCCTAGTACTTATTTTCAAAATTTTATTTGTCTTAAAAAATTGAACATAGTTAAATGATGGTACAGAACATTCAAAATCTAAATTTCATGTTTTGTAAAGGAATATTGAACATGAGACCTGGGATTCAATGTACTTAATCAAATGTAGTCACTTTAATAAATTAACAATTAAAAAAACAATGTTTTCCAGGCCAGCGCAATAGCTCAGTAGACAAAAGCACCTGCTTAGGCAAGCTGAGGCAAAGTTCAGGGACCATGGTTGGATCCCTGGCACTGCATGCTGCTCAACCCCGCCCCCACAGTGGCTGAGTCACAGTCTGGGAGTGGTGATGCACACTTGCAATCCCAGCACTGGGGAGGCTGAAAGCAGGAGAATCACCACAAGTCTCAGCTGCATAGTGAGACGCTGTAACAACCAAATACATAAATAAAACAAAAAATTAAAGAATATTTTCAATTTTGACTTTCAAAGCATTATTGTTAAAATAGAACACACTTTTGTTATTGCTTATAGTGTCTGTGGAACTATACTTTGGCAAAATTAAGATGTATATATTTTCATCTTTCTTTCTTTCTTTCTTTCTTTCTTTCTTTCTTTCTTTCTTTCTTTCTTTCTTTCTTTCTTTCT
>NW_004524673.1:2793954-2815430 GCF_000260255.1 Octodon degus
CTCTCTCTCTCTCTCTCTCTCTCTCTCTCTCTCTCTCTCTCTCTCTCTTTCTTTTTTCCTTCCTTTTTGTACTAGGAATCAAACTAACAACCTCACACTTACCAGATAGTCACTTCTGATCCACTATTTCAATGCATATTGCCTAACGTACACGCACTGAAAATCATACTTTTATCTTTCTATTTGGCTTTTTTTCAAGCAGTGTTGAAGGGGGGAAATCAGAGTTTCTCAGAGAATACATGGAGCACTTCTCTATTTTGGGTAAGTGATTATGTTTTCATAACTGAACTGACATCCAAAGAGTGTTTTGCAAGGCAAATATCAAAGTGGCTAGAACAAGAGACAGACACACATGCCTGGTTCTGAGCACCAGGACCCACAGTGTGAGTATGCCTGAATTTATGAAAGGAAATATTGAAATTTCTCCAGCATAAAGAAAGGGGAGGGTATTGATCGTCTTGTCTGAGGAAGTCAGCAGGAATGGGAGAGAAAACTATTTGGAAAAGAAGGTGAAGGATGTCTGGAGCCACAGTCAATTTTGGTGAAAAAACTGAACAGATTCTTTTTCATATTTGTTCTCATTCTAAAATAAAAAAATGACATTAATTCATAAAACTGAAGAAAGTGGATGGAATTGAGGAGCCTGGGAGAGTGAAGTTATGTGGAAATAACATTTACACCTTTTAGAGGAGAATGTGACTTTTTTAAAAAACTTTGAAGTGTGACATTTAGTGAACCATTCTAGTCCTGGTTTCAAGTGAAAGATCATTATTTTTCTTTTGGTAGGACAGTTTTAATAATTAACACATTGCATACATTCTTCCTAGTGGTTAATTGCTGTACAAGATGCAGACATGATATCCTATTTACAAACACTATTAGAACAAATTCCTCTATTCATTAAGAGAATGAAACTTTATATCTATCCTAACAATTTTCAATACACAGATACAAAATGGACATTCATTTGTATCCCTTATCTTTGTTAAGTTCCATTATTTGAATATTATAGGTGTGTTAACTCAGCAAAATATTCTAAAAGTGTCCAGTAGTCCATAATACTATTGGGTCTTCTACTTCATTGGGAATGTCAGAAATTGTTGACTTGAGTCCCCTACAGCTCAACATCACAGCATGGTTTTACTTCTTATACTTCCTATTTATACTTTTCTGCTGGATGGTTAAGACCAAGGTAAAGCAGAACATATGCAACAAGAGTTGTAGCTTTTGGGTCTGAGAAGGTCAGTGAAATCTCCTCAGGATTTATGCTGAGATCCTGTACCTCAGATTGTAGAATCTTTGTCAGTGTCAGCCATATAGATGAGTCACGGCCATTGCTTGGCCAGTGTGCTCTCTGTGAAAGCCTGAGAGAATGTTTTCTCTCCATGTGACTCTCCTTAGGCACACTCTACATCATCAATCGCTTTCCTCTTTGGCCCCATAATCCCCTTGATCAGAAAATTTGGAATAATACTGAGTTATATGACATCAAGTTCTCATATGTCCTGAGTCTTAACTGATCTTGGAAGGCGTGGGTCAAAATGTTGGCTTTCCTAGCAGCCCTCCTTTTTCTCTAATTTTTGATCTCCAAACTTAAGTTGTTAACACCCCAGAAGAGAAGCTTATTGTTACTACCATATAACATGGGCTATTCAGCTTAACCTCACTATCACTCTGAATATCAAACATCTTAGACATAACATGGAACAGGTATTTTTCATAAAGTATTGATATGTTGAACTTTAAGTCCCTACAGAATATGATGAAAAACATTTAAAAGTAAGAATATATTTTTAAAAATAGGCATAAAGAATTATATACTTCTTATGTTTACACATAAGTCTAAATATCTAACCATATCCAACCTTGAAGCATAACATTCCTGACATATGCCTTTTCCTGTATCCTGCCTTCATTCACCACCCCATTTTTTTAAACAATTACTTACCCAAGAGACAGCAGAGCAGCAACTGGCATGTCATAACAAGCAGCCCATATTCAGAAGACCAAAATGACAGGCACTCCAAGCATGAAACTACTATTACAGATTACCAACTTCAGTGCAGTTGCTTAGTTCACAGATATCAATATATATAGTTAGTCACGGGGAGAATCTTTCCAATTAATTGCTAGATTCAAAAATCTTCTGGAGATTTTCAGGATCACTGCCTTGCCCATCATCTACATATAACTGAATGGCTTGTCACTGTCACGTTTCCAAGCTCTTCTCCTTTCCCTCTCTTAATTAGTTAGTCCTTGAGTTACTGCTTTCCTTTTACTTTTATTATACCTTTCTATTTGTATTTCTTCTTTTGAGTTCTTATACTAGGAAACATATATGATATTTACACATGTATGTCTGGTTTATTTCACTTATGAATATATGTTCAAGTGGCATCCACTTCAATAAAGGCTTTGAGTTTATCATTCTTTATAGCTGAGCAATACTCCATTTTGTAAAAATATCACATTTTTTTCAACCATTCCTCAGGTGATGGGCATCTTGGTTGTTTTGAAGATTTGACTGTCACATATTGTGCTATTATAAACATAGGCACACATATGTCTCCATGATATGATGTTTTCAGATCCTCCGGGAAAATTCCCAGTAGAGGAATAACTGGTTTAAATGGGATTTCCAGTCCAAGTTTTCTAAGGAGTCTCCACACTGATTTGCATAATGGTTGGACCAGTCTACATCCCACCATCATTGGAGAAGTGTTCCTTTTTCCCCACACCCTCTCCAACATTTGTTGTTGGGTGATTCCTTTATGATAGCCATTCTTTCTGTGGTGAGATGATATCTCAATGTTGTGCTAATTTGAATTTCGCGAATGGCTAGTGATGTGGAGCATTTATTTATTTATTTATTTATTTATTTATTTATTTATTTGCTTCTTTAATTTCATCCTTTGAGAAGTGTGTGTTCATCTGAGAAAACATATCTGGACTGGGTCTTTAAATTTTGGGGCCCGCATGTTTTTTAGTTATTTACAAATTCTAGAGAGCAGATCTTTGTCTGCGTACATATTTGTCATGATTTTTTCCCAAATTTGTGGGATGTCTTTTCACTTTGTTGGTAATTTCTTTGATGTGAAAAAGTTCTCAGTAAGAGCAGGTCCCAGTTCTTAATTCTTTCAACTGTTACTCATGTGATTTGATTTCTGTCTGTGAACTCTTTGCCTACTCCTATGTGTTCAAGAGTTCCTGCTACTTTCTCTTCCAGGAGATTTAGTGTCTCTGCTTTAATGTTTAGATCTTTAAACCATTTTAACTTTAGCTTAGTGTATGGTGATAGAACTGGGTCAAGTTTTAGTTTTCGTCATGTAGAGATCCAGTTTTTTCAGCACCATTTGTTAAAGAGGTTATTTTTCATCCAGTGAGTATGTTTGGCCCCTTTGTCAAAGATAAGGTGGCATCTGTGTTTGTAGATGTGTCAGTGTCTTCTAATCTATTCCATTGATCCTCAGGTCTGTTTTGTTGCCAGTACTATGCCGATTTTATTACAGTAGCCTTATAATATAATTTCAAGTCAGGAATTTTAATGCCTCCAGTCTTGTTTTTATTGCCCAGCATTGCATTTGCTATTCTAGGTATTTTGTGGTTCCAGAATAAATTTTAGGAATGATTTCTCATATCTGTGAGGTATGTTGTTGGTAGTCTCATAGTGATTGTGTTAAATCCTTACAGCAATTTTGGGAGTATGGCCATCTTCACAATGTTAGTTCTTCCTATCCAGAACCATGGAATATCTTTCTATTTTCTGTAATCTTCTACAATCTCTTTTTTCAGAGGAGTGCAATTTTCCCTGAAAAGATCTTTGACTTCTCTAATTAGATTAATTCCAAGGTATTTCATTTTCATCGGTGCTATTGTAAAAGTTATTGTTTTTATAATTTCCCTCTCAGTGTGTTTGTTGTCTGTGTAGAGGAATGCTATTGACTTTTGGGTATTTACTTTTTAACTGAATTTCTGTATCAATTCTAGTAGCCTTTTGGTGGAGTTTTTTGAGTCTTCCAAGTAAAGTATCATGTCATCTGCAAATACTGTTAATTTAACTTCTTCGTTACATACTCTTATTCCTTTTATTTCTTTCTCTTGTCTAATTCCTCTAGCTAATGATTCCATAACTATATTGAATAGGAGTGGTGATATAGCACATACTTGTCTTGTACCAGATCTAAGAGTAAAAGGTTTCAGTTTTTCCCCATTTAAGATTCTGTTAGCCATTGGGTTTTCATAAATGGCTTTTACCAGATTGAAGTAGAGGCCATCTATTCCAATTTTCTGTAGGACTTTAAACATGAATGAGTGTTGGACTTTGTCCAAATCCTTTCTACATCAATGGAGATGATCATGTGGTTTTTAGTTTTCGCTCTATTGATATAGTGTATTACATTTATAGATTTTTGGATATTGAACCATCTTTGCATTCCTGGGATGAATCCTTCCTGGTCATGGTATATAATTTTCTTGATGACTTGCTGTATTCTATTTGGTAGGATTTTAGCATCTATGTTCATGAGGGAGATTGGCTTGTAGTTCTTTCTTAGTTGCATCTTTCCCTGGTTTTGGTATCAGTATAATACTTGCCTCCAGGAATGATTTTGAGATGATTGCTTCCTTTTCAATTTCATTGAAGAGTTTGAGGTGTATAGGGATAGCATCTTATGTAAATTTCTTGTAAAATTCAGCTGGACTGTTCTTTGTCGGTTGTTTTTAATTACATCTCGTATTTTATTGGCTTTTATTGGGCTATTGAGTGTGGTTATCTCTTGTTGATTTAGTTGTGGTAATGTGTTCCTTTCTAGGAATCTGTCCAATCCTTCTGTGTCTTCTATTCTGTGAGAGTAAAGATTCTCAAAGTAGCTATTGATAATCTTCTGAATTTCCACTGGGTCTGTGGTAATTACATCCTTTTCATTCCTTATTGCTTGTACTTGAATTTTTTCTTTCCTCTTTTTGATGAGGTTAGCTAGGGACTTATAGATTTTATTTAATCTTTCAAAGAACCAGCTTTTTGCTGTTTTAATTCTTTGTATTGTTTTCTTCATTTCAATTGAATTAATTTCTGTTCTAATCTTTATGATTTCTTCCCATCTTTGGGCTCTGGTTTTGGTTTGCTCTTCCTTTTCTAGTTGTTGAAGGTGCAGCATTAGGGTATGTATATGTTCCTGTTCTGTTTTTCTAATGTGTGATTTCAGAGCTATGAATTTCCCTCTGAGAACTGCTTTCATTGTATCCCATAAATTCTGATAAGTTGTCCTTGAATTTTCAGTGAATTGTAGAGATTGTTGAATTTCTTATTTAATTTTATGTGTGACCCATTGGTTGCTGAGTAGGGTGTCATTTAACTTACATGTATTTGGGGGGTTTCTTGATTTTTTGGTCATTTATTTGCAGTTTCATTGCATTGTGGTCAGATAATGTGCATGGGATAATTTCTGCTTTCTTCCATATACTTAAGCATGACCTATGGACCATTATAAAGTCCATTTTAGAAAATGACCTATGTGCGGCTGAGAAAAATGTGTATTCAGCTGTGTTTGGTTGGAACACTCTGTATATGTCCACCATGTCCTCAAGTGAAAGATTCTGAATTTGAATGGAAGGTCTTATAGATCTAGATATATTTATCTTAGGATTCCATTTTGCTCTGTTGTCATTATTATTGTCTGTTTTTTTATTTATTTATAATAGGGTCTATAAAGTCTCACCACGCAGATTAGACTCACATTTATTTTCCTGTTTTCAACTTCCCAGGCATTGGGATTATAGGCGTGTGCCCCCAAGCCTAGACTCAATCATGTCTCACTGTCCCCCAGGGGTGGAGGATCAAAGCCCTGTGCCTGTGTCTTCTAAGCAGAAGCTTTAATCCCCTGAGGTATCTGACTACCCTGTCTGATTTATTTTTGTTTGTTATTTTTCTTTCATTCTAAGATTCTACAATAACAACTCAGGTTTTTATTTACAGAGTTCTAACCTAAAAGAATGCATAACAGACTGTGGCAACCAAGCCAAAGTCAAAGGTAAAATGGCCACAGAAACTACCACTCCAGGGTGACACATTTTATGACAGCTTAGTCACACACTTCTGTGCCACTAACAAGCAATACAAATGTTGAAGATGGATGGCCACAATTACAAAATAGTATAAAGATGCTTAGAGCAAGAAAGAATACTAGAGTGTTTTTCAAATAAAGTGAAAAGATATCTTCAAATCAAATCAAGTTTAACATATGTTTTAATTGATTTCCTCTACATTAATATTCTTAGATTCAAAAATTACAACTTCTGACATTTTCAAATAAACATTTTTTGGTGCAATGTGAGATATCTTTCATGTTTTCTTAAAATTTGCCTATGACATGGTTACAAAGTGTCTAATAAATGAACCATCAGTGGTTTGAATACCTCAAATTGTTGACATTTAAAAAGTGTTCCATGTGAAGACACAAAATTATGAATATGAGCAGAGAAAGAAAATACAAATTATGTGTGCATGTTATTTGGAGTCCACATAACCTAGAAATAGATATTAGCATTTTGTAATATAGTAATGAGATTATACCTGTTACCATCTTTTGTTCCTGACAGATAGCATCCCTGGTAGGGACTGTGGAGATGTGGTACACCACATGTGAAGTTTCCTGAGGAATCATGGAAATACCATCCTGAGTGGGACTAAAAACAACCCTTAAGATATTATATTGTTTTCAGACTTATTTTAATTAACTCTCTAATTAAGCATAATATTATCTAATTTAAGTCTAAGCTAAACATCAAAATGGGTTGGTGATCTAAAGTACAAGTCTTACTAAGAAAACCATTAATTTCAAAAGTATTGAAAGTAGAAATAAGACAACAACTGTCAAAATTGCTATGGCTTCTTCTTCAACTACCTGTTGTTCCTCACATAGAACAATGATCAAACCTTTTCTGGCTAGGTACCTGTCAAGAAAGATTGAGAGTATCCACAAGATTCTGATGAATAAAGATTGATAGATGCCTCATTGTACTATTTATTTTTTATGTATCACCTTTAAGTGTATGCACTGTATGTTTTACAAATCTCACATTGTATAGATTTTCATATATGTATTTTGGACATATTGATGATCAAATATGTGTGATTGTGAGCATATGATATTAGAAGTTGGAGACAATCAACTATAGAATAAAAGGTCAAGGAATGCTGAATTCAATATTTATAAAATCTTCATATTCTTTTCCATTTTAATGCTCATGCAAGAACACATTGCAGAATAATAAAATTAGTGGATTAACAAACCCACAATTTTGCATCATACTTTTATGGGACCAGTAATACACAATGCTCTTTCTGTTGATTCTGTCACTGTTGGTACTTTCTATTAGTCAAGCAAGTCGCTCAGGCAGCTGAGACTTGAGGGAAGAAATAGCAGCAAATATTTGCAATTATCTTTAACTTATCTACACTACATATGGGAAAATTAAAGCTTTTTCAATAAAGTAATGTATCATATTTATCAAAATATTATTTTTAGTTGAACAGTTTTAACAGAAACATATTCATAGATAAGATGATTTTTAAAATGAAAGAGTATTGTAACTGTAAATTTAAAATTACTTTTAAGATATTTTATAGGATATACAATATTTTAATATTCTAGTAAGGGGTGCTACTAAGTTTTGTAAAGCAGAAAGCAACACGCATATGCACAAACATATATATAACATAATCAATATTTCTCTCTAATAAAATGACATTAAATTTTATTTGATGTAGATGTTCACCATTCTTAATTTTATGGAAGTCACCTATATACATATATAAATATTCCTTGTTTATTTGTCTACACTTGCAAAAAACACTTATTTACTATGAGTCATAAGTTTTTTAATAGGCACTATCAATACAAGGAAAACTGATATAATCAGTTTCAGGCAAAACTTAAGATTTTTGGCAAATCTTAGAAAGCAATGTTCTAAAATATACTTGAAAAACATTTAATGTTTTCCAACTCAAGATATCTTTTAATTTCCTTTTTTAAGTTCCTCAACTCATTTTCAAAAAAGCACATATATTTAACTTTCTGCTATTACTTATTTATAAAATTAAAGTTATCTATTGATCTCATTTAATGTTTTATTCATAATCAAACTTGTCTGATTTTCTGAAAGTCATATTTTGTATTTAGCTATGTTAACCAGTGTTGAAAAAAATTCTCACACATGACTTTTTAGTTGTTTTAAATTAAATTTTCTAATTTGTAAGCTTCTTGAAATTGTGATCTATACCTTTTATTATTTAGCAAATTCATTTTAATTAGTTCTTTAGCTGTAACATGTTTTCACCCTCTACTTTCTGCAATTGAACAATTGTATATAAATTTCACTATTAATTTTCCTTTATTTTACTTTTCCTCCTTGTTATTTGTGTTTTAATAAAAATTTTTGTTGATCAATACTTAATGTCATGAAGCCTGTATTGTAGTGTGCTCAATTTACTAACCTATGCTCTTAACTCATAATTTTATATACAATAGTTCTTTTGTATTAATTTTATTCACTTTTTGCTTCATTAGGAATAGTCAGCAGCGATATCAATCAAATTTAATTTATAATTTTTGTTTAATAAGTGCAACGTGTGAGTCATTTTGGGTTTGCATCTCTTTTGTGTTTTTTACATTCATGCTTAAGGGATCAGCTCTCTTTTGTCCATTATGTTTATCCAATAACTGATATGTTTGAAAATCTTCCAAGGTTCAGGCTAATGCTATATCCATGCAAAAAGTGGTAGCCTTCTCCCACTGGGGAAGATGATGTCAGACAGAGCATCTTCAATCTGACTTTATCTTTGAAATCATACAGCATCATTTTCACAGATGATTTATGATATCAGTGAGCCAGTATAATATTCAAGTTCAACTGCAGAGGTCATGAGCTCTAGAGAGATGCTCCAGAACCATATTGTAAGAAGAGCTTAAAAAATGGGATTAATTTCCAGGCTCCTTTTCAGAAATACAAATTGTACTTTTGCCTTGTTTCCTAGGCAAAATGTGTATAAAGTAGGCTTTTTTATACTATTTAATATGCATATTAGATTTACATTTTTGGTAAGGTACACAATGGCATACATAGATACATATACACTTCATTCTTTAATACAGATAGGTAAATAGATGATAGATAGATAGACTGATAGAGAAAATAATAATTGATGCACAAAGAGACAGTCATCATTAACAAATACTTCTCTACTTTCACAAATGATAAACCATCTTTATTGCTTTGACCACTTCTTTGGATTCTTATGGTGCTATCTTTTTTCAAGATTTTCATGTCTATAATTATGCGTTTCCTCATGGCAAGCCCCACTGAGTTTGTTTACTCAGCAGCCTATGATAAAGGCATTTTGAATAATTAAAAGAAATTGCAAATTTTCCATATTCCTTAATTGATACTTTTTAAAGAAAGTATATACTGAAACAGAATGAATCAATATTTAAAAGGGTGAGTTTTTTTTTTTAATTCTATGCCAACTGTCAAGAAATTCAGATGAACAATCCTAGCAATGTGTAGTATTTATTTAAAGTATGTATATACCTCTATTTCTTTACATAAAGGCTTTACTTTCCTGTATGTTATTTTAATTCCAAATTGTTTCCAAACTCTTTTTAATTTTTTTTCCACACTGAATTTATATTTCAATTTATTGCATGATTACCATGAACATTAAACTATGACTTGAGCATCATTTAGTTTTTGTTCAGCTTTAGTCCACATGAATTTTATTCTCTATATTTTTAAATAATACAACAAGGCCACACTATTCACTGGGCTTATATTTGAGGAGAAAACATATTTTAAATTAATTTTTAAAAAAACATTTTCTCCAAATTAGATTTCCCTATCTGTGACTGTTTATGAAATTTTCATGAGGTTTTTATAATCATAATCACTTCTTATCCTTCCATGTGTTGCTGCTCTGTATTTTTTTTCACTTTGGTTGACTGTTTTCACACCCTACTACCACTTCTTACTAGTTACTATTTGATTATTAGATATCGTGGAAAGAAACTTCTCATTCTCAGAACGGTATGCAGTGGGAGAGGTTGGGAAAGTGACTTGGACCAGAAGACAGCTTGAACTGTGACTCACTGTCTGTGCTTGTAAGGGTCACTCTGACTTGTGGCTATCTCTGTCTCTCTCTAGCACTAACAAAGCCCACAATAGACAGCATTAAAAATCACACATGGGGACGCAGCCCAAACCCAGCGAGTGAGTGAGACCTTCAATCGTGCTTTCAGGACACTTGCGAACCTCTCCAGAACCAGCCCACACACAGGCTGTGAGAACTTCCACCGCACTTTGGGGACCCCTCCAGACTCAGCCCAAGCCCAGGCCAGTCTTGTGTGTGGGAGAGCTTCTGCACTCCCCTTTGCCTGCTAGATCCCTCTGGACCCAGCCCAGGCCCACTTGTGAGTGAATCTCTGGACCCTTCTAGACCTAGTGTAGGCCTGGCATATAGGCCTGGGGTGAAACTGTGCAGCTGAAGTCCCTGCAGAGAAGTTAGGGGCCAGAACCACCCAGCTCATCCAAGAGCAGAACATCTTGCCAGAGGGGTACAACAGGTTCACTTCCAAGAGCTGCAACAGGAAGAAGCTGAGCACAGCGGCCAGACCCAAGCCAGGCAAAACTGGATGAATTCAAATTTCTTAGATCTGCACCCGGTAAGCTGAGACACTTTGCTGGATCCAGATCTGCAAAGGAATTTTCCCTTTTTCTCTCTTGACTGAAAGAGGGGGAAAAGGTAACCAGGGTGAAATAGTCTGCCTGGAAACGCCAGGTACATCAAGGGGAGGTGATCAGACAGAACTTAGCAGAGCTAACTGAAATACATATTCCCAATTTAATATCTGCTTAGCAACATAATGTTGCTCTTACTGTTCAAAACACAAATCTATTAGTCACAAAAGTTTATCAACTGCTGAATATTATTACCTATTATTAGAGTTCCTTATTGTAGTTCTGTAAATACAAAACTATAGCTGCATTAATCATATAATCTCTCTTGGGTAAGAATTTCAGTAGGTGCTAAGGTTATGACTACACCAAAGCTCTACAATAAAAGAAAACAGTGCTATACAAAGTGAAAAAGAGAAGGACACTAGGACAGAAGAAATTGGGAATCACAAAGCTGAAATGTCTGAATTAATAGTGTCTGAAGTAAAGAAACAAATGTAGAAAGGTATAGAGGAACTCAGAACAGAAATAACCTCTCAAATAAAAAAGAAATTTTTGAATTAATAGGTTTTGAAATAAGGAATCACCTGCAGAAACATATAGAGAAAATCAGATCAGAAGTAAACTTTGAAGTACACAAGAAAGCATAATTGTAATGAAAGAATTAATAACTGCTTCTCAAGATGACACTGATAAAAAAATAGAGATTAGAGAAATAATGGAATCCTTGAATAAGAAACATAGGAACGAAACAGATCTCCTGAAGCAGAGTCAAAGACATACAAAGGAACTTAAAATATCAATCTCAAGCTTGCAAAACCATTTGAGTGAAAGTGAAGACAGAGTTTCAGATCTTGAAGACACCATCACAGCTATTTTAAAGGTAATAATAGACCCCTTAAAAACAACTAGGATGCAGGAAAAATAAAGCATCACCTGCAAGCTGATGCAAAGATGAACAACATGAGAATAATAGGCATTAATGAGGAACAGGAATTAATACAAATGATATAAAAAGAATATGTGCAGAAATAAGAGCAGAAAACTTCTTAAATATGGGGAACCAATCTGACATTCAGGCAACTGAAGCATACAGAAAGCCAAAGAACGTCAACCCAATTAAAAACACACCAAGACATACAATAGTGAAGATCCCAAAAATCCAGCACAAGAACAATGTACTGAAAGCCAGTAGAGAAAAGAAATAGAATAACAGCAGACTTCTATTCAGAATCCATGAACTCAAGAACATGGAGCAGAGTACTTCAAGGCCTCTGGGGAAAAAAAATTCCAGCTCAGACTACCATGCCATGCAAACTTTCTTTCAATCTGATGGACAAGTGAAATACTTCCATGACAAAGAGCAACTAAAGAATTTCATGACAAAATCAACCCAACACAGACTACTAAAAGATGTTTTAGAAAGGGAGCAAAATGATCAGAACTCCAAGAATGAGAATGGAAAGAACCCACTAAATAGGGAAAACAAACACAGAAAGGAGTAAATAAAACAGCAGGTAAAGAACATATCAATCATAAATCAAAACATCTCAATTATAACCATCAATATAAATGGACTCAACTAACCAATTAAAAGAAATAGACTGGCACAGTCTATTAGGAAACAAAACCAACAATATGCTGTGTACAGGAAAAACACTTAACTCATAAAGAAAATCATATGCTAAAAGTCAAAGGATGCAAAATAATACTACATGCCCCAGCATCTCAGAAAGAAGCAGGGGTAGCAATGCTGTTCTCAGAGAGTCTCAACTTCAAACCAAGAATGATCAAACAAAATAAAGAAGGCCACTATATACTGACTAAGGAAAAAATTCAAGAGGAAGAGGTAACACACATAAATATGACACACCAAACACGGGAACACAAATCTTAATGGACATGAAAAATCTAATATTCAATACCACAATCTTAACAGGAGAAATTAACAACACCATACTCCAAAAACATAGGTCAAGCAGACACAAAATTAGCAAAGTAGCAGAACTGAACCAGAGCTTGGAAGAAATGGACTTAGTGGACACGTGCAGTGTTCCAATCAACCACAGCTGAATACACATTTTTTTCAGCTGCACATGGGTCATTTTCTAAAAGAGACCACTGACTAGTCCACAGGTCATGCTTAAGTATATGCAAAAAACCTAGAAATTATCCCATGCATATTATCTGACTACAGTGAAGTAAAACTGGAAATAAGCAACAAAGAAACTAGAAAAACTACAAAAATACATGTCAATCAAGCAACACCCTCCTTAGCAACCAATGAGTCACAGATGAAATTAAGCAAGAAATTGAACAATATCTACAATTAAAAGAAAATTTAAGCACAAACTATGAGAATTTATGTAATGTGATGAATGCAGTACTTAGAGTGAAATTTATGGTTGTGAACTCATACATTAGGAAAACAGAATGGGAACAAATAAACACCCTAATGCTGCATCTGCAACATCTGGAAAACAAAGAGCAAACTCAACACAAAGACCAAAGACAGGAAGAAATCATAAAGATTAAAGCAGAAATTAATTCAATTAAGACAAAGAAAATAATTCAAAGAATTAACAAATCAAATAGCTGATTCTTTCAAAGATTAAATGAAACTGGTAAGCCCCTAGCTAATCTCATCAAAAAGAGGAAAGAAAAATTTCAAATACAAGCAATAAGGACTTAAAAGGGTGCAATGAACATAGATCCTGTGGAAATTCAGAAGATCAAAAATAGCTACTTTGAGAATCTTTACTCTCACAGAATAGAAGACCCAGAAAAATGGACAGATTCTAGAAAGGTACAAATTACAAAAACTGAATCATGAAGATAATATCAACTCTGAATACACCCAAAACAGCCAATGAAATAGAAAATGTAATAAAAAAATATACCGACAAAGAAAAGTCCAGGACCTGATAGATTCACAGCTCAATTCTACAAGAATTTTACAGAAGATGTAATCCTAATATTTCTCAAACTCTTCAATGAATTGAAAAGGAAGTAATCCTCCCAAAATCATTTCTGGAGGTAAGTACTATATTGATACCAACACCAGGGAAAGATGCAACTAAAAATGAGAACTACAGCCCAATCTGTCACATGAACATAGATGCAAAAATCCTCAGTTAAATCCTACCAAATAGAATAGAGAAAATCATTAGGAAGATCATATACCATGACCAGGTAGAATTGATCCCAGGGATGCAAGAAAGATTCAATATATGCAAATCTATAAATGTAATGCACTGTGTCAAGAGAGCCAAATCCAAAACCCACCTGACCATCTGAATCGATGCAGAAAAGACTTTTGACAAAGTCCAACACTCAGTGATGTTCAAAGTCCTACAGATAATTGGAATAGATGATCTCACCTTCAATCTGATAATAGCCATCTATGACAACACAACATGTAACATAATTCTAAATGGGGAAAAACTGAAATCTTTTACTCTCAGATATGGTACAAGATAAGGATATCATCTAACACCACTCCTATTCAATATATTTCTGGAATCATTAGCTAGAGTCATTAGACAAGAGAAAGAAATAAAAGGAATAAGAATTGGTAAAGAATAAGGTAAACTATCATTATTTGCAGATGACATGATACTTTAGACCCAAAAACTCCACCAAGAAGCTACTAGAATTAATACACAAATTCAGTAGCATAGCAGGATACAATGTCAGTAGCCAAATGTCAATAACATTCCTCTACACACATAATAAACATACGGAGAGGGAAATTTGAGAACCAATACCTGTTATAATACCACTATGGAAAATGAAATACCACAGAGTTAATCTAAAGAAGTCAAAGATCTATTCAGTGAAACCTACAGTACTCTGGAAAAAGAGGCCATAGAAGATTTCAGAAAAGGGAAAGATTCCCTGCTCCTGAATAGGAATAACCAACATTGTGAAGATGGCCATACTCCCCAAATTTTTGTACCAATTTAATGCAGTCCATATCAAAGTACCAACAACATAACTCACAGAACTAGAAAAATTGGGCTTAAAATATATTTGTAATGAGAAAATACCTAGAATAGAAAAGGCAATCCTGGGCAACAAAGACAAGGCAGGAGGCATTACAATTCTTGACCTGAATTATACTACAAAGCTTCTGTGATAAAATCAGCGTAGTATTGGCCAAAACAACAGACCTAAGGATCAATGCAATATATTTGAAGATGCAGAAGCCACTTTGTAGTGGCTTAGCATCTACACACTTAGCCACCTTATCTTCGACACAGGTAGAAGAAAGTTAGCCTCTTTAACAAATGGTGCTGAAAAAACTGGCTGTCTACATTCTGAAAACAAAACCTTTACCCAGGTCTATGACCATGCACTAAACTGAAGTCCAAATGGATTAAAGATCTAAACATTAAAACAGAAACACTAAATTTCCTGGAAGAGAAAGTAGCAGGAAGTCTTGAAGACATGGGGTAGGCAAAGAGTTCATGAACAAAAATGAAATCGCACAGGTAATACTTGAAAGAATTAGCAGCTGCGATTTCCCCTTATTGAGAAGTTTTGCATGTCAAAAGAAATTACCAGCCAAGTGAAAAGACAACTCATGAATTTGGAAAAATCTTGACTAATAAGCACTCACACAAAAGTCTGCACTCTAGAATTTATAAAGAACTAAAAACATTAGGGCCTCTAGATTTAAAGAACAAATCCAGAATTGTCATGTGAGATGAGCATGTACTTCTCAGAGGATGAAATTAAACAGGTGAATAAATATATAAAAAACTGCTCCATATCACTATCCATCTGTGAAATGCAAATAAAACAATGCTGAGATGCCATCTCACCCCAGAAAGAATGGATATCATAAACAAATCAACCAGCAACAAATGTTGGTGGGGCTGTGGGGAAAAAAACGAATTCTTCTCCAGTGCAGTTGGGAATGTAGACTGGTGCAACCATTATGGATATTAGTGTGTAGACTCCTTAAAAAAACTAGAACTGGAAATGCCATTCAAATGAGCTATCCTCCTACTGGGAATTTTCCCAGAGGAACTGAAAACATCATATCATAGTGATATATGTGTATCTATGTTTATAGCAGCATAATTTGTGATAGCTAAATCTTTGAAACAACCAAGATGCCCATCTCCTGAGGAATGGATGAAAAAGTTGTGTTATTTTTATACAGTGGAGTATTACTCAGCTATAAAGATGCCTTTATATTTAAGTGGATGTCACTTGAAGATAAACTCATAAGTGAAACAAACCAGACCTGCATGTATAAATATGACATAGTCTTCCTTGTCTAAGAACTTAAAAGGAGAAATAAAAGTAGACATCCCAGCCCAGGAACCTACTCTTAAAATTAAGACAGGATCTCACTGAATTGTGCAGTTGCCTTGGCTTACTCGTGTTTGCAATCCTGATTCAGACTTCCAGTGTCCTGGAAATAAAGGTCTATGGCTCCATGCCTGAGTAAAATGATAAAATGTTACCATCAGCATGGAAGATAGCACCATTTTGTCAAATTTCCTGCTTCCTATTGTCAGTTTGGGCCTTTTATCCCTTAGTTTTGATATATAAAAATGGAACTCCCAATCTCACTCCAATATTGCACCTCCAAAAACTTGTGATTCTAGTCAATAAAATATTACTTGTGTCTTTAAAGACACATACTGATTTGAGAAGACCATTTACCAGGAGCTGAGAATTTAGAAGTTACAATAGAAGTCCCTGTGAAATTAAAGTGTTTAATACAGTTTATTCTTTTTTTTGTTTTGTTTTGTAAAGGATGAAGTGATAGCCTTCTTTAAAAGTTTTTGGGTTATTCAAAAATATCAAAATCTAGCAACCTAATTTGTTACCATAAGTAGAAAGTTCTTTACTTTCTTTAACATTTAAAAAAGAGCATTTTTCTTTTTTTAAATGTATTTAGTATAGGGTCTACAAGGGTCTCACTGCACAGATTGGACTCATAGTGGTCCTCCTATTTTCAGCCTCCCCAGTGTTGGGATTATAGGCACACACCACACCCAGTCTCAGTCACTGTCCCAGCAAGCCCCAGATGCGGGGCCAGCACAGCACGCCAGGGATTGAACTCTGCTCCCTACATCTGCCTAAGTAGATGCTTTGGTCTGCTGAGCTATCTACCTGGCCCAAGATCAATCTTCTTTTAAGGATTGGATATTTCCCAATGCCATGAAAATGGAATTTCAAAGAGATAAGAAATACAACTGGTGAGAAAACAATTTGGAAAAAAAATTTGGGAAAGAATTTGCTCACCACAGTTTCTTTAGCCAAATTAAATTTGTGTTTCAGATCAAAGAATATGTTAGAGCTAATGCAATGTTTTCTAAGTATATTTAATACCTATACTCAGCATGATTTGCTGAGGATATAGCTCAGTGGCACAAGAACCTGCCTATAAAGTGCAAAGGCCTAAATTAAATTCCTAACATGTATATATAATGCATCTATTACTGTATATGATAGTGCTCAGTATTTAATTATGGTTTTAATAGCTAATATGTTATTAGTCATGTCTTTCTGGAAAACTTGAAGATCCAACATTTCTATACATTTAGGAAACTGAATTCTTAAAAACATTGTTTACCAAACAAAATTAAACTGAAGATACACTTATCTGGCCTTGAGTATTTAATGTCTTAGATTTATTCTCTGAAAAATTATGTATTATGTGAATCTGATAATTTGTATATCAATGTAGTTGGGTAAGGGTAGAAATATTTTCCATTCTTTACATTTTTGCGTAATTTTTTTCTTCTATTCTTCTCAGTCCCACAAAATGTGGGTGGCATTTGCTGATCTAATCCTTTAGCAAATTGCAGAGAAAAGATTTGTAATAATGACTAATCTTCCCTAAATTCTGTATGCTCTCTCATTTCTAAATTTTGTTATGTAGACTTATTTATGCAATCCCTACAATAGTATTCAGAATTAGGAGCTAATATATCACACCTAGTGTTTAGGTAGAGAAACTGTTGCACAGTAGAATTTTATATATAACCAGTTCACAATTGCAATCTCAGCTAGGTCCCATGCCCCAGAGAGTAAGCTCTTAACCAACACTGTATCCTGTCCCAACACCATTAAAAATAGATACACTTAGTTCTATATTTAACAATGGAAGGAAAGTATTCTTATTTTGAGAAAACACCAATTTTTATTTATTTCTTCATTTAGTGACTTGTAAATAATTATCAAAGGTGGGTGCTGGGAAGAGAGCTCAGTGGAATAAGTGCTTGCCTGGCAAGGACAAGGTCCTGAGTTCAATCCCTGGTACTTCCCCAAAATAATAAATAAATGAATAAATAATTTTTGAAGGTTTAAGTAGACTGTTCTTGAATTTGTTATCTAATTTCATAAAATCAATTGCATGCATCCTCTACTGGGGTATTTTTGATTGATTTAAAAACTGTCAGACCTGATAACAAAAAGAACAATGACACACTATTAATATGGCACACATTGGACCACCTACAGTATAATCTGAATATCCTGATTATATCCTGGAAATGAAATGAAATCTCCATCATTGAAATGAAATCAGGTAGTCAAATTGACTTTGTAATATTAAGATAATCATGAAAAAGAAACAAAGTTATCATTTATTTATTTATTTATTTATTCATTGTATTTGGTACAGGGTCTACAGGTTCTCACTATATGGATTGGACTCATAGTAATCCTACTGTTTACAGCCTCCCAAGTGCTGGGATTACAGTCCTGAGCCACCACACCCAGTCTTAGTCTCCCTCTCAACATGCCCCCGGGGTAGTTCTGGCACCTGGGAATCAAACTCCTGACCCCTGTGTCTGCATAAGCAGGAGTTTTAATCTGCTGAGCTATTTGGCAGACCCTTAAAGTTATCATTTATAATTAGTACATCAAAACAGTGTTTAGTGTCATGATAAAATCAAGACTATTAACAGGAATTCTAGCATAGTGTTCTAACACTTTTGATAGCCACTCTCCCTATGTTGCTTTTGAGCACTTTATCTATGACTACTGCAAATAAAGGCCTGGATTTATTCTCATTTATTATTTATCAATGAATAATGTTAGAGTTCAAGGTTCCAAAACTATAATGACAAATGAGGAGAAATCACAAGGATGTCTGGTTAACTTTAAATATGAATTTTAATACTAAAATAGTATGCCATATTAATGATATGCTCCTAATATGCCATGTGAGAGTATAAAATAGAGGACAATTTCTTTAAAAATGTAAATAGAGAAAGGAGCAAGGAAGCAAAGGAAAGAAAGAAGATAGAGCAAGACAGGAAGGGATGAAGAAATAAAATAATGCAAGAAGGATGAAAATGGAAAGAAGGAAAGGGAAGAGAAGTGGGTAGAGAAGGCTGGTGGATGAGTAGGATGGGGGAAGTAAAGTAAAGAACAAGAGTTGACTTTGTTTTATAATTTATACTTCAAGAATGCTAGCTCTACTTTCCATGTAACAAATTACAACATTAGCAGCTTAAAATAACTCTCGTTTGTTGTATTTCTTTTTTTTTTCTCTCTCTCTCTCTCTCTCTCTCTCTCTCTCTGGCTATTACCTGGGCACTGTTCTCAGCTCCAAGAGGCATTTCACGATACAGTTTATTTCTTGCTACCCAGCCGAAAATTATCTCTGAATTCTTTTAGTCTCAGCACAGAGAGTATGGTTGTGGTTGCTGAGTCAGGAGTCCTTAATGTCAAAATAGATGACACTATTGAAAAATCTAATAGATCTGACTGTTGGGAGAAATACTTTAGTGGACTGAAAACATTGAGAATTTCTTTGATGGAGAAAAGAGTTATTTTGCCTCAGGGTTCAGTCCATGGTGAGCTTGTTGCAGGGCAGACCAATGGTAGAAAGCATGGCAGAGAATGGTCACTAACTCTTGGCAGCCAAGAAGCAGAGTGAGCAGGGCCTGAGGCAGCTGAGGAGGAGACCGGTGATCAGTCGCAGGCCTGTGTGCACTGTCCATGCTCCCTTCCTCCAGGTAGGTCCCACCTCCTTATATTATAATTCAACATGAATTCATTGTGGAGTTAACCCATTGATTACATCAATGCTATTACAAGCCAATCACGTCTTCTAATTGAGTTTAATTGAAAAATCAAGATTATTTGGAACAGTGTACAAGGAAAAATATTTTAAAATTAAAACTAGTTTCCCAAATAGTTAACTTACCTCAAACATATACTATAAGATGCGCGCATATAGATATTCACTATGTCTACTTGATTTCTGTTATGGTTTGTGTTTAGTTGTAAGCCGAAGCCTCACTTACTCATTGGGGAGGGTTTCTAGAGTCTGTGACTAATTCATGATCCAATGCGAGGATTATGGCTGTGAGTGCTACACCCAAACAGGGTAGGAAACCTTATATAGGCAATATAACAAAAGGAGAGAGGCTTGCCTCTGCCTCTGCTGCTGCTGGGGTTGCCCCTGCTCCTGCCCTTTTGCTCTTGCTGTTTTTCTATTTTCTGCTGCCATAAACTTCTGCACTCTGCCAAGTGCCACTCTGCCTTGGTGCCAGATGGGTATGAACTGAAACATCCACAAACTGTGAGTTAAATAATTCTTTCCTTCCTTAATTTTGGGTATCTGGTATTTGGTTCCAGAAACAAGAGAAAAGTAACCAAGATGATTTCATTATACTGCACACAATTTAACAGATATATACCCACATCAATAACAGAATTACTACATTTTGGGTCATGAGTTCTTGCCAATAAAATAAATACCTGAGGTTCAAGTGCATAAATTCAATGAATTAAATTTCTCATGAAGTTTGCAATATCAAATCTATATGTTTGTCAAATAAGGAAAAATTAATCATACACTATAAAATCATATGAGGTACAGAGTGTAGTATATTAAGGATTTCATTTTCACAGTGGAATAGAAAAATAACAAATTGAGAGTAAACTTTCTCTCCAGCTATTCTCACGCATCTGACCAAGGCAATTCAAATACAAAGAAATGAAATTATCAAATGAGTTCAGTTTCTTTTTTTTTTCTCACATAAATGGACTATTATGAGTCTTCCACTTGCTGTAACGTTTTCCATGGAATTAGCAGGTATTTGGGTGGATAATGATTAAAACATCGCTCTGCAATATTTGTGAACACAATTTTAAAATCATTCTAACAACAGTTTGTACATAGTTACTATTTTATATTGACAATAGTGTAATGTCTTCACAGTGCGTAGTACTTTCTTTTTTTCTTTTGCAGTACCAGGAGGATTGAACACAGGACCCTGTGCAAGCACTTAACCTACTGAGCTATCTCCCCAGCCCTTACTTTCTGTGATGTTTGTTGTGGAATGGGGAAAAAATTCACTTTGCTATGAATAATCATAACAGAGTTAGCATAATATACTTCCATGCTGCTTTACTCTTATTATCTTTCTAAATAAGGGAAGTCAGGCTTAGAGGTTTTTATTCATTTTTTAAGTTTTTTGCAATAAGGCAACACATAAATCATTGTTGTATTTCCGGATGTTTATACTTTGCATGGAATTTCTTGAATCACCTACAGGTTTCCAACTATCAAGTTCTCAACTCAGAAATTTTAAGTGTATCTTAATGACAATTTAAAGTATTTTATAGACCAATTTTATAATTTTTTATTTTAAAGAGAAAACAATAAAAAGAACAGAATTTCAAAGCAATAGGGAATTAAAATGGTTAATATATTGTGTATTGTTTTCTTCGAAGTAGTTATTCTGATTATAAGATATAAGCATGCA
>NW_004524673.1:2815760-2833186 GCF_000260255.1 Octodon degus
AACTTATATAATTATGCTTGTTTACTTTTTAAACTTTTTTCTTATATGATTTCAGCTTTATAGAAAAACTATAATATAGTATAAAATGCATTTATAGTTCCAGCTATATTCTATGAATACTTGAAATTTAATTTTGTCAGCTCTGTTATTTCTATCTCTATTTGTTTCTCTAATATCAATCTATCATCTATGTTTCTGTTAATATACACATATATTTACAAAAACATACATTTATTGGTAGAACATCATACATATTTATGGGTATGTCTTTGAAACTTTTGATAGCTCCTGATATAATGTTCCTTTTTATTTGAATTTAGTAAGTCATATTTCTCAAAGCACAATATTTGTCATTTTACCAAAGTGAAACTACATTAAAAAGAAAAATGCAAACCAATACATTTCTATTATCCCTTCTACAGAGCATGCTACAATTTTCCCTATTGTTCCCCTCATGTTCTCTAAACAGCAACAATTCTGAACCAATATTACCAGATCTGCTCGGTGTCTGTATTCACCTCTAATCCAGTCAACTGTGTAACCATCAACCTTGGTCTTTCATAGCCTGATTGCTAAAGAATGTAAACTACTTACTTTGTAGAATGTCTACTCTTTTGATGAGTTTTATTCACATTGTGCATTTGGGCTAGCAACATAGCTGAAGAGACAGAAGGATCACCTGAGATCATCAGCAGGCACATGTGCTTTTGATGCATGTGAGGCTAATGCATGTGCCTGCTTTCTCCTTTTTAAAATCACTGATCTTCTCCTGACATTATTAAATAAGCAAAGAACAAAATTTTGAAATGTAAATATTTTTATTTTCCACTTTTTTACACAAAAGTCAGCATATTACACCTATTTCTATGTTTTATAGCTTTCACTCAATGATATATTGGGGTGTCACTCTTATTTTATTTTATAGGTGATTTTCTCATTTTTGCAATTGCCCAGTGCTCTACTACAGGATGTTCTTTAATGTATGCATGGGTGATGTCTCTGTGCTTCAAACATGGATTTATTATACTTAAGATTATCTAACTTTACTGTTACACCATTTCTTACATTAACTACTTTGTCCAGCTCACATAAGATATTAAGTACCTAATTTTAGAAAATGTTAATGATTCACATACAAAATGTTAAGAGTAGTTTAATCACTTAAAACGACTTAGCAAAGAAAATTGAAGGGAGTATGTGATCCATATTCAATCACACATTAGTATAAGTTTGCTCTTGTTACTCTACTTTCTTCCAGGGTGACATATGGTCACACAGAGTGGCAGAAAGTAGCAATAACCACCTTTAAATCATCACAATTTATCAGTTTTAGGTATGCATATTTGTTGGTGTGCACCTCTTTTCTATAAGTTTTGAGGAATTGCTATACTATTTCAAATATATTGACCAGTTTATGTTTAGTTCTTACACATGCATGATTTCAGTAGCTAATGCTGCAGAAAATCTGAGCAGCCAATCTTTCTGTGTAATAGATTCCTAAACTGTTTACTGGATCATATAGCCCAAATCTAGCTTTTTCTCTTTGTCTTTTCTACTCATATGTTTACAAATATTTATTAAAAGTTTGCATGTACTATAGTCCATAGTCATTCTACTTAAAGATGAAAAATGCCATCCAGTTGACTTTAGCAACAGAGTTAGCCTTCATAGCTCTTAATGTCATATGATGGTCTTGTCTCCTAAACTGCTTACTCACATCTCCAAAGGATGTAAGCTAAAAGCCAAGTTAATGGTGATTTCATTATTACTCATCACGATTATAAATGAAAATATATTTTTAAACACGTTCAGGTAGTATCATCTCATCAAGTGTGCTGATTCTTGTAGGCTTATTTGTTTATTATCAGATTTACTTTTCAGTCTCCTGAACTCTGCTCAGAATTTCATGAAGGTCTTGAAGGGAGAGAACTTTTCAGGGTGTGTTTGGAGATCCTAATATTTGTTTTATCACTGAAGCCCTATACCTTTTTTTTGCTGGTTTCTCTTTTAGTTTTTATTAGAACATGTTTGTAGTACATGAAGTTTACAGTCTTTGTAGAGAGTTGGCACATATGTGCAGCCCATAATTATTTCCTTTTATTTATTGCTACTCCCCTCTCCCTTTCCTCCATCTCTTTGCCCTCTTTCTTTCTCTAAAGACTCTATCTCATTGCTTTCTGCTAGAAATTTTAACATGATCTTAGACATGCAAAGACCCTAAGCATAACTACATTCCTCAACTCACCCTTCCTTGGGGTTTTCTATCCTCTCATTCCTATTGTTTGTACATGGTTGATGCATCTTAAAAACACACTATCTCAAAGTTCTGAAAGGAAAACCAATTGTGCCCAGGAGATATACTTGTTTATGGTTTTTTTTTTAATTCATTTTTTTTTGTTTGGTTTAATTCCTAACATGATTTTCAAATATATTTGTTCTCATGCCTTATTTACAGTTCAGTCTTCTCCCCTAGAGAAGCTTACTATTCTTCAAACATTTTCATTTCAAAATACTTTCAGCTGGGAGACATTTGTAGAAAATTCAAAGTTTTCACCTAAACATGTCATTAAATGCAGTTTCATGAAAATTAGATTTGTGACATATAAAATTTGAGGCCAAGATCACTATCCTCTCCTTGACTGGGAGAATTGGTTTCTCTGTCCAAGGCATCCATTTTTGTCTTTAAGCAATTGGGTCCTTGGGTAGCCTAAGTCTTTAAGTTGCAAGTTTTATTTTTCTTCTTAATGTATGTGTACATTATCCAGTTAAAGTATAGGTTTAATTTTTTAATCTGTCTGCATATACATAGTATTTAATAGTTGAGGTTATTTGAATTTCAAGAAATTTAGAGAAATGTGATCTATGTAATTATTCATACAGTGGGAGAGACCCTCTTTTTATTTTATTTTATTTTATTTTTTAAATTTTATTTATTTATTTGTGTGTGTGTGTGTGTGTGGCCAGCTCAGCCCACCAGGGGGCGGGGCTGGCTGGCATGTGGTGCTGGGGGATTGAACCGCGGCCCCTGTGCTTTTAGTTTGTTCTAAGTAGGTGCTTTAGACCACTGAGCCATCTCACCAGCCCCGAGAAACCCTCTTGGTAATACTCTTCTATAAGATTGAAATGAAAATTTCCATCAATTTTCACCTCTGCCCAGTCTATTGTAGTATGTCTTTATGTCAAGTGCCTGCTGCTTCCTATGAAATATTTAGTTAGTATTCCATGGACTGATGCTCAAGAAGAAACTGTCAGAGGGTGGGTCAGACAGCTCAGTCAATTAAAGCATCCACTTAGGCAGAGTGCAATGGCCTGAGTTTGATCCTGGGTGTGTTATGCTGGCCCCACCTCCAGAGTGCACTGAGAGGGGGATTGAGCCTGGTCGTGGTGGCACTTGCTTGTAATCCCAGGGCTTGGGAGGCTGAAAACAGGAGAATCACTGAGTCCTATCTGTGTAGTGAGACCTTGTAGACCCCGTAGACCCTGTAGACCCTGTCCTAAATACACTCAAGAAATTTCAGGTGCGTGACTTCCAAGATCTACGACATTGTCTCCTGGACATGTTTTAGTGATCTAGAGGTCTGAGATTGCCTTCTGCTCCTTCTTTTTGTCATTTTTGAAGCCCCCAGTGTTCTCACTGACTCCGTAGTGATGGTAGGGGCCCAGGTGCAGGTGAACAAGGCTCTCAGAGAAGAAACTGTCAGGGGATCAAATGATGGCTGACGGATGAAGACAGGAACAGGAAAGGGGACAAAAGGGGAAATTAAGATCATTATAAAACTCAAAAGACTAAGCACCTGCTTAGGCAAGCACAAGGTCCAAGGTTCAGTTCCTGGCACCACAAGCTGCACCAGTCCTGCCCACAGGCCCCGAGCCTGCGACTGAGTCTGGGCATGGTGACACATCCCTGTAAACGCAGTACTGAGGAGGCTGAAAACAGAAGGATCACACTATGAATCCGAGCTGCATAGTGAGAGGAGTGAGATCATGTATTAAAAAAAAAAATTAAGATTGTTATACTCCCACATTAATGCAGACATGATGCACTGCACGAACGTACAAATAAAATTTAAATTAAAATAAAATTTAAAAATAGAGGAAGAGGAAACTCATGAGTAAAAACAGCATTAACTGCTCCTTTCAATAGACCAGTTGAAATCATCAAATTATCAATGCCTATGTGTGTGTGTGTGTGTGTGCACGCACGTGTATATATATATATATATCCCTTTCTTTTATTCTTTTCAACAAAGAGAGAGAGAGCGAGAGAGAGAGAGAGAGAGAGAGAGAGAGAGAGAGAGAGAGAGAACTGTCATAGTGAAGTACCACAGGCTGAAGAGCTTAAACAACAGAATTTTATTTATCACATTTAAAAAATCTAAGTGCCCAAGATCAAATTAGGGTAAGGTTGATAGGTTGATTTCTTCTGAGTCTCTCACTGGCTTTTATTGATTTGTTTATTTTTTATTTTCTAGTTTTCACTAAGTTTATTGGAACATTTTAGGCATACATAATCATCATATTCATCATATATAACTAATATCTGTACATGATAAAACTGGATCATTCTTTTCCCATTTTCTCGTCTTGTTTCACCCCTTTCCCCGCCTAATTTATAAAAGTTTTGTTTCCTCTTTGTCCTTTGCTTTCTATTTTTTCTCTCCTTCCTGCTTACTTCCTCTTCCCATTTGTACATGTTCTTCCTGTTTCACTATATCTATTTTATGTTTTGCTCCTTATTTATATTTTCATTTTCTCAAACCAGAGAAACATACATGTGGGTCTGATTTATTTCACTTAACAGTATGATCTCACTCTTAAGTGAAATAAATCAGACCTGTATATGTAAACATCCTATTGTGTCCTTACTGTGAGAATCTGAAAAAGAAAATTAAATCTGAAGGGTATCATAGACACTGGGAGAAGGGAATGAACTGTCAAAGGGAAGGAATTACTGAGTTGAGGAGAAGGACAGGACAGAAAGGAGCAGTTAATGTTTAATTTATTTTGTCTCCTTTTTCAATTCTTTATTCTTTGTATCTTCTTAATTTCTTATATATTTATTTATTTTTTATTTCTTCTTCCAATTTTGAGTGTATATATCTGGTAATATAAACAACTAAATTGAAGACAATTATGCATTATAAAAATACTGTGCAATTCATATTACTTTGTTTAGTGAAATTCTGTACCATTTGTAATTTTTCTGTTTAATTATGCTTTGCATTCTTTGTAAAAAATGAGTATAATATCAAAGCATTTAGAGTCTTCTATATGACAATATAATACTTAATTGAAAAAAATACATATACATCTCATTTATTCATTCACCAGTTGTTGGGCCTTTGGGCTGTTTTCAATATTTAGTTATTACAAACTGTTCGGCAGTAAATATGGGTGGGCATGTATCACTGTGGCACAATTTCAATTCTTTTGGGCAGATACCAAGAAGGGAAATGAAACCCCTAGTCCTAGTTTTGTGAGGAATATAGGTGGCCATCTTCTTCTCTGTCGTTACTTGGACTTTTTTCTAAAGTCTGTTTGTGCCCTCATTTTATAAGAACTCCAGCCACCTAACCTCAAGATATAAACATAGTGAACATAGATCTTTATGAGCTCAGAATGCGTGTCTTATCACTTTAGGAAGAAGTGGAATTTGCACTGCAAAATTTGAGTCATGTGTACACACAGTTCCAACTATCACTTTGGAATTTTACGGTAACTATCCTGGTGACAAGGATTCTAAAGAACTACAAAATCAGCAAAGGAAAATTCCTTAAGGAAATTGTCTATAGGGACTGGGGAGATAGCCCAGTGGTCTAAGCACCTGCCTGGAAAACGCAAGGATCCAAGTTTGATCTCCTGCACTGCATGTTCTGCAAGTCCTGAAACCAGGCATGGTGGCGCATGCCTGCAATCCCAGCGCTGGGGAGGCTGACACAGGAGAATCAGTATGAGTCTGAACTGAGTAACAAACCCTGTATCAAATAAATAAATAACTTTTAAAAGTAATTGTCTATAAAAAGATTAATATGAGCATTGTAAATATTCCATAGGGAAACACACCTGCATTATTGACATAAAGAAGGAAATACTGAAATACTGTATTTGGAATTTTCAGTTTATTATTTTTGACAATGTACAGAACTATAACAGCTATCATACATTTTTGTAGCAACAGGATTTCCCAAATAAGAAAAAAAATTGGAACAATAATTATTAAATGGTATCTGAGATATTAAAATCTAGCACATTATGGATATATGTAAATAGTTTATAAGTGAATCAATTGTATGTAATTATATTCTTTCAAATTATTTTACAGCAATCTACATTGGTATACTGTAATAAACATTGAAATATTTATTGAATCACAATAATATATTATAAATTCCATAAAATAGTTTATTAAATAACTAGTGACTATAGATTCAAATTGCATATCAAGTAATTTATTATGAATCTACCATGCTAATTAGAAATACAGCAACTTTCAAATGCTAATTATAGTGTATTATTGGCAATTTTTTTTACTTAAAGGTATTAAAACTATTTTAATAATGTATGAATTCCCTATGTGTTAACATCTTTCATTTGTACAGAAAGGCATCTTTAGTCAATAAAGTAGAAATGTGGACTTTGTCTCAAATTTCTTAATGTAATGTGCAGATTTTCATAAAGTTAAATAATTTCGAGACAGAATATTTTCTACTTATTTATGACTTTGGACAACTGCATTTAAAAAGAAGAAAATAGAAAAAAAGTAGAAAATAGAAATGTTAAGTCGGTTTTATTTCTAAAACTATTTCTGTCAATTTTTTAAATTGAGAAACGAAATATTTTCTACCAAGTGAATGAAATGCTCACAAGGGGTGACAGAAATATGTTCTGTAGCGCCGGGAGATAAGTCAGTAGAATAAGCGCTTTGCTGGCAAGAACAAGGGACTGAGTTCAATTCCGGGTTCCGAAAAAAACGTAAAGAAATATGTTCTGTAAGTTGACACGCACTTTGTTGGCAGAAAGAGGTGCTTTTAAGCACTGTGTGCCTGTGGACTGTGATAGCATTATGGAATTAATCACTGAGCTATAACATAACTTTTTTTTCTCAAATTACAAAAAACTATTTCAAGTTTTTATTTAATTTGAAAAATGGTCTATTACACTAGAGTTATGTATATTTTTCAATGAATTATGTTGTAGTTATATATTATTATAGAAACACTTGAGTATATGACTGTGTGCCTGTGGACTGTGATAGCATTATGGAATTAATCACTGAGCTATAACATAACTTTTTTTTCTCAAATTACAAAAAACTATTTCAAGTTTTTATTTAATTTGAAAAATGGTCTATTACACTAGAGTTATGTATATTTTTCAATGAATTATGTTGTAGTTATATATTATTATAGAAACACTTGAGTATATGACTGATTTTGTTTTATTTTTAAGATACCTATGAGGGAATACCATGTCAATTGCTTTTGACATAAGTGAAAATAAATTAACTTCAGTATCTCAAGAATTTTTGATCACTATTCCTTATTTATACTCAATTGCTCCTCTTATTTAATCATAGATGGTGCATAATAATAAAAACTAAAGTTTAATAAACCTAAATAATAAAAATAAAATAATAAAAACTAAAGATAGTCATATAAGTTCCTATAGAATTCAGTACATTACAAAATTTTCAATATGCTTTCAATGCATAAAATAGTACATACTAGATTTTTATTAATTTGATTTACCATTACTACTAATTATTAAAGATTGATCTGATTCAATTATTGTTGACAATATTTATATGCTGATAACAGTATTATATTAGTATTTTTTGTTTCTCAATTTCAAATTTCTTTTTTTAAATAATTTTATTGAGAAACAAATAGCAGTGAGATAGTTTCAAAACCGATTACTAGCACAGTTGCAATAATTAATACATTGCATATTGTTGTCTTAGTGATTGTTCATTGTACAAGATGCAGACATGATATACTGTCCAAAAACACTATTAGAATAAGTCTCTCTATTCATTTAATGAAGAGAATATGGCTGTATATCTATCCTATGTTGAATATACAGATACACAATGGTCTTTCATTTGTATTCCTCTTTCTTGTTTAGTTTTGTCAGAGAAGGGTATTCCATTGTCATTTATACATTGTAGGTATATAAATTCAGCAAAACATTCCAATATAGTCTAGTAGTCCATAATAGTACTGGGTTTTCTGTAAGACTGACAATGTCAGAAGTTGTTGACTTGATCCTTTTATAGCTCAGCATATTAATATGGCTTTACTTTTTATACTTCATTTTTATACTTTTCTTCTGGATAGTTAAGATCAAGATAAAGCAAGAACTATACAAGAAGAAATGTAACATTTGTATCTGATGAGGTCAATCAAATCCTCTCTGGATTTACCCTGAAACCCTGCACCCCAATTTGTAGATCCTTTGTCAGTGTCAGCCATGTGGATGAGTCATGGCCATTGCTTGTCTGATTTGCTCTCTGTGAAAGCCTGAGAGAATGTTTTCTGCCCATGTGACTCTCTTTAGGCACACTCTGCATTGCCGATCACTTTCCTCTGTGGCTCCATAATCTCCTTGATGAGATAATTTGGGACATAACTGAGTTACATGATGTTGCAGTACAGGTTTTCCTATGTCCTGAGTCTTCACTGAACTTGAAAGGCTAGGTCCAAAATGTTGGCTGACCTTGCAGCCCTTCTCTTTCTCTAATTTTTGGTCTGCAAACTTAGGTTGTTAACCCTCAATAACAAAAGCTTATGATTATTACCCTATAACAAAAGCAGTTGACCTTAACCTCACTTTCTGTCTGAATATCAAACATCTCAGGAATAATATAGAACAGGTATTTTGCATCAAATATTGATATGTTAAACTTTAAGTCCCTACAGAATATGAAGGAAATAATTGATAAAATAAAAAATGTTTAAAAATAAGCATAAAACGTTACACATTTTACACAGAAATTTAGAAATCTATGAAGGTCAATAAGTAGGTGCTTTGATGTGGTTCTCATTGAGATAAGAAAAACACTGGAAGAAAAGTCAGGAATTTAACAAGAGCGTCTGAGAATGAAATAGTAGCAGTGTACCTTCAGAGATTTCACAAATTCTTGGTGGTCTACAAGGTTGCTTGCTGGTGTACATCTGAGCAAGTTCAACAAATAGCAGAGAAGATCTCAGCTATCTACACTTATCTGAGAAATACAAAGCTTTGGATAATCAAATTTATAATTTTGAGGAGAGTTGACAATTTCTTGAACTTTGAATGTTGCTTTTAAATAGCACAATAATCCAAAAACAAGGAGTGAATGGGAGTGGGTCATGGTGTTTAACTACAACTTGTGCACCTATTTTCTCTGTGAATCACATTGGACTGAGAGTACCATATCAGAAAACCTTGAGGCATTGCTACTTTTTCCAATTTTTTCCACATGTCATACCTACAAAACAAAACAAAAAAATCAATTAGAAATACACACAGAATGCAAAAATTATTAGCATTGTGAATTCAGAATGAACATTAGCAAACAAACATTTAAATATCTAATTGTATATCATTATTATTTTCTGGAGTTACTAAGTCATTCATCAGTCACCAAGGGGCTGTTCTCTGGAAGACCACAAATTATCCTGAGGACAGGCTTAATAGATAGTGTTGGCTGCATTCAGTTCATTAATCATTTGGATAAAAACTGAGCAAACTGAGTCAAGAAGCCAGCTAGGACACCAATAATAACTTCAGCAAGACTTCTTAGGCAGAAACACTACCACCACCTTGTTTTGAGCATTGAAAGTCATCTGGCATATTGTTATTTGACTGTATAAAGTATTATGTGATATAAAGTATTATGTGATAAAATCTTTTAATAAATTTAAGCTAAACTAGACTGATATGATAGTGCTTAAAATCAAACAAGGCAGTTTTGGAGAAACTTAGAAAATTCTCTGAAGTTCATCTACGATTTGTGGTGTTTGACTCTAACCCATCTTCAGCACTCTAGCAAACTCACTAACATGTTTTGGCAAATGTAATTGCATTGAGCACGTGCAATGTTGTTTAGCTTTCTTTTCTTGCCTGCCCATGTTTCCTTCAAAGAACTGAAGGATTTCTGTCAAGTTTGCATAAACTGGAATACTATATAATGTGGGATTAAAACTAAGACTGGGCCGAGGAGATGGCGCAGTGGAATAAGCGCTTCCCTGGCAAGCGCAAGGGCCTGAGTTCAATCCCCAGTTCTGCAAAAATAAATAAATAAATAAATAAATAAATAAATAAATAAATAACTATTCAGAGTGCTGAATAATAAATGTGAGATTATTTAAAATATATCATATAATGTAATCCACCCTTCTGAACTTATTATCACTTTGTTTGATAAAATTTCATTGGGAACTGGGTAAGAAAATGTGCTAGCAAGTGTAAGATATTGTGGAAGTATTAAATACCAATATATAACTTTATTAACTTTTTATATGGGTAATTCTAGAATAGGGCCACATATCTGTGCTTCTCCTTATGAAATACTAACTTTTTTCAGTGTTTTTAAAACACTAGGAAAAGTGTATTGTTCAGTTTGTATTTAAATACATTTAGCTAAGTAGAACTAAAACTATGTTCAGTTTAGGGTGTTCTACCTCTATACTTATTTCTGATATTAGTTTTTAATTCTAAAGAAAAGTTGCCCTGAATTATAACTGCAAATCCATCTTATTAATGAAATTTATCAATTTGCAGAAATAACCGGATGATAGTTTGTGATTTTTAGAAAGTTTTGCAAATGTAAAACATTTTAATCCTATGCAAATGAAGTCTATAACTCTTTTTATCACAGTATGCATAATACCTAAATCTTTTTGGAAGCTCTCTGAAAACACTGTGAAAAATACTGTCCTTTAAGTATGTATTGAAATTCCCTCCATCTTTTTATAGAGACCAAGAACAGGAGAGGGCATTCTGACAAAGATTCACTATGTTCAAAATTCAGGAATCTTAACTCCAATAGTCCCACTATAGCTGCTATGTGACCCATAACTTTAGAGGTAACAAATTTTTGAAGCAGGAGAATAATGTGCATATATCTTTTTTTTTTTTTTTTTTTTTGGTAGAACCAGGGATTGAACTCAGGCCCTTGCGCTTGCCAGGGAAGCACTTATTCCACTGAGCCATCTCCCCGGCCCCCCTATAATTATTTTTATAAAGAGATTTATTTTAAAGCTACTTTCTCATTTTCTACAAAGTGATGGAAGTAAAATTTATTTCAAAGATAGGTGATTTGTCTCTATTTTATCCAAAAGATATGATTTTCTGTTAAAATCCATGTAAAATTTCAAGATTAAAGTGCATAGTATATATTTTTGGAAAAATGTAAGTAATAGCATTGATGAATAGTTAATCATTATGGTACATGCTTATTATGGGATTCTACTGAGCCATAGAAGGGGTCAAATATTGATGCACACATAAATTTGATAGATCTCTAGAAAATATTGCTGCCAAAAATGTAAAATTTTATGAATTGTCTTTTAAATGGAAATAATATAATGTAATAAAATACTAGCCATAGCAAGAGTTTAGTGACAAGATAAAGCAAGAATATGGCTATTGTTATAAACTGGTCCTTTAAGGAATTTTTGTTACGAGTTTTTTCTTTTCTTTTTTTTTTTTTTGCTCCCAATGCCTTCAGGGCAGGTTTGGCTGGCTTGAGTTGTGGGGATCGAACCACAGAAACCTGAACCTGACTGCTCTGTTGAAGCAGCCACTTAAAGAGCTGAGCTAAGAGGCAGGCCCCCCAAGTTTTTTTTTGTGTGTGAGTGTGTATATTTTTAAGGATGGGTCTGTAGGGTGTTCAGGTTCTCACTACTAGATCAGACTCTTAGTGATCCACCTGTTTACACCCTCCCAAGAGCTGGGATTACAGGCATGCACCACGACATCCAGTCTCAACGGCCATCTCAGCATGTCCTGGGGGCAGGGCTGGCATTGAAGGGTTGGGGATTGAAACCCTGACCCCTGTGCCTGAGCAGGCATGAATATTTTTAATCTTGGGACTGATAGAGTTTTTAAATTAATTAATTAATTAATTAATCTATTTACTTATTTTTGGCAGAACTGGGGATTGAACTCAGACCCTTGCACTTGCCAAGGAAGTGTTTGTTCTACTGAGTCATCTCCCGGCCCCATGATAGAGTTTAAATGAATCTACTGATCTATAAAAAGTGCATAAAATGAAATTTATACAGTAACAGACCAAATGAATGAAACCTAAATAAGTTCAGTGGATTATATCAAGGTCAAATTTTGGTTTCTGATACTTTATATATTGTACAAACAGAATAAAATATAATGATAGATTTTAGTAGTGCAAGACACATAGTAAATAGTACACTCAAAGTATAAAGAATGAAGTAAAAGAGAATAAAAAGTAAGGAGATAGGCATTTCTCAACTAGAAAGTGAATTGAGAGAAGTGTAGAGGGAGGTGGGGAGGAGATGCTATGAGGAGTCATGGCATTCCATTTGCTTGCAGCTCCACACAGAGAATATAAATATTATGTATTTCAAATATGCACTAATAAAGTAGAGTAATCCAGATATGCATTATGATTTGTTATGAATATGTATGAGTATAGAATTGTTTTGAAGTGAAAAAAATCAAGAAAAATCAAAAGTTCTACTTTTGAGCAGTCTCTTTATGTTACTATATATGTTTGAGAAAAATTTTGCTGAAATTCAGGCAAGCTGAAATTTATCTTCAATATAGTTTATCAAGAGAAGGGAGTAGAAAGTACAAATGAAAATATTAGAAAAGAAAAAGTCCCTTGCCTGGCAAGCCCAAGATCCTGAGTTCAATCCCTAGTACTGAGAAAAAACAACAAAAAAAAAAAAAAAAAGGAAGGAAGAAAGGAAGAAAGAAAGAAAGAAAGAAAGAAAGAAAGAAAGAAAGAAAGAAAGAAAGAATAAGAAAAGAGAAAGAAGTTTGGTAAATAAATATTGTTAAAATTATTCATGATTTTACGCTTGCTAAAACCAATGATATCTTCAATCAAGTAAAGATTAATCTGGTAAAATATGATTTTGGTAACCTAATAAACATGACCTCCCCCACACTTTCCTTTCAGGAGGGTTGAGGGCAGGGCGAGAGACTGGGAAAAAAGAAGAATCAAGATGTATTATGTGTAGGTAGATTTCACATGGCAGTATGTGGATCATCATGTATATATCAATTTTACCAATAAATTTACATTTAAAAATAGCCTCATATCTCTGAAAACTTATTGTTAGGGTGAAAATTACTTTTGAAATATTTTAAAAACATACCTCTAAGGTAGATTCATAAAGTACAGCACTTCTCAAATTATAAGATCTTTCACTCTTCAATTGTTTTATGGGAATCTCTAGGTGGAAAAAGTTTTTCATTTAAGTATGTAGATATGGTTTTATATAGATTCATAATAAATTCACATAGTTTTTAGAATTCCAGAAACAAGTAAACAAAAAGAGATGGTACAATAAAAATAACTGGACTCCCAAACATCTACTGGAATAATAAAATATAAAAAGTTGATAATGCTCTTTGGATAGAGACATAGAATACTTGTTTAATACTTCTGTATTTACTTAATTTAAGTGTAGAATATTTTATTATATTCAGTGTTAATATAAGCACGATATGAAATAAATATTTTTCATGTAATGTTTAGAAACAAGATTTAAGAAGTCTTATTTTTAAATGGTTACCATTCTATGAAAATTTGTTAGTATTTTTTTTTTTGACAGAACTGGGGATTGAACTCAGACCCTCACACTTGCCAGGGACATGTTTATTCCACTGAACCATCTCCCCAGCACTGGCACATTTGTTTTTGAATTTTATAGAGTAAAAACAGTGAGATAGCTCAGAAGACTAAAGCTCCTGCTTCTGCAGAGCTCAACGGGCTGGGATTCAATCCCTGGCATTCCTTGCTGACCCTGTCTCCAGGGCACACTGAGACAGCCATTGAGCCTGGGCATGGTTTGGTGCTCCTGTATTCTCAGCACTTGGGAGGCCGAAAACAGGAGAATCACTATTAGTCCTATCTACATAGTGAGACCCTGTAAACCCTGAAGACCCTGTCCTAAATTCAGAAAAAATAAAGAATGAAAACAAATAGAAACAAAGACAGAAACAGAGTTACAAGCAACAGTACAAATGGTACAGAACTTCAAAACAAGAATAAAAATTTAACAATTGTTGGTGTATTAACTCCCTAATTTAAGAACCTGAAAGAATAAATAAAATCTGATAGGAATAATAGAGTAAAATGGAAAGAAACTGAACATAAGGAATTGGTTATTTCTAGGGCCAGACAAATAGACCAGTGAATTAAAGCTACTGCAAGCAGGGGCAGGGGCCAGATGTTCAATCCCCGGGCCCCGCTGAACCAGGGCCCCCTGAGATGGTGATTGAGACTGGGCATGATGGCGTGCACCTGTAATCAATCCCAGCTCTTGGGAGACTGTAAACAGGTGGATGACTATAAGTGTGATCTAGTAGTGAGACCCTGAACACCCTGTAGACCCTTCCCTAAAATTAAAAAAGGAATAGAATATTTCTTGCAAAGAAGAAAATAGATGCAAATGCACTGCTGAGAGCATACAAGATAAAGTCATGACACTTGGAGAACACAGGGCATAGAATCAAAGCATAAGGAAGATAAAGGTGTAATTGATGGCACAGAAAGCTCAGTTGTCAAAGTTGCTCTGGTCCAGTGCTACAGCTTCTCTTCCCTGCTGCACAAAGTTCAATCCCAGTTAACTTGAGTCTCAGGGCGTGAGGCGATCACTCATCCACAGCGTGGTGATCCGCACCTGAACTTTATGAGGCAAAACATGATCCCAGACCACAAGACTGAGATACATAGAAACTGTGATGCATAGAACTCTCTTGATTTTTCCCAGAGACACAAAGGCATTTGAGAAGAATATGATCCAAATATATAGTAATTAAAACAGAAAATATCTGTAGCTTCTCTAGAGAGAAGCTTAGGGGGGAATCTTGGAGAGACTGGTGCTATCAGAAGTGTAAGCACCTGTTTGAAGAACTTATATGTAAAATCATACTTTTAATTTAACATAGCAAACACATTTCTAATAATTACAAACTTATAGCTTATTTTGATGACTTGTATCAATAATGTAATAAAGTGTCGACTTGATTTACCAGTAGCTCTGCCTGAAAAGAATAGAGCAGTGTAAGATACATTTTTTTTTTTTTTGCTAACAATTCTCTGTCCAAAACACAAATGTCCCATGTCCACTGGTTAGTGTGGCCATGGAAGGACATTCAGAATCATATATGATGTTTTATCACCTTGTTTCTCATGATGTCACATTACTGTGTTACAATAATATCAGTGTTCTGCAGGGCCAAAACAATCGTGTTGTTATGGCTAAAGATTTACATTAAAGATGACTTTAATTAGAGCTAAGTTAAGATTGCAAAAATATACAAGAACTTATTTTTTTGTTTTTCCTGTTTGTGGATATTTGTATAATGTATGAAATTTATAAGACATTTAATATTTATAAGATGACTCTGAACTTCTTAGTGAAAATTCCTCTAATATGTATTGTTGATAGTTCATGCAGTCTTTTTAATAGTTTATATAGTAAGGAACAATTTGGCAGCAAGTGATGCTTCATATTTTAGAATTGTTAGCTAAATTCTTGGGCCCCCGAAGTATTGTGAGACATGCCAGAGGTAATGAGCTGGGCAAATTGAAAAGGATGATACTGATTAGGCAAATAAGGAAAAATATCACTGCTCTACATGAGTCATTACCAGACCATTTGATAATGTTCTCAAGCAGCATCCTCTGACTGGCTTTTAGCAGTGAGTAATTAGAGGAACACAAATACAGGAACAAACAGCTCATAAGAAGCTCACTTCAGAGGAAACTTAGGTGATATTTTGAAACAGAAAATGCATACATACGCATTGTAGGGAATGAAGGTACCTTTGGAACATGTAATAAGGTCATGTGAAACTTCAGACATTTAAGAACCCTCCTGACTCCTTAGTCTTACAGGTGTGCCCTTTGGTATCTTTATAGTCTTCATCGCCTTTCTTTATAACATGACTATATTATTACTTCTCTTCCTAAATAAAATGTAGCCATGAATTTCTTTTTGAGTCCTTCAGTTAATGAAAAGCAAAAACCAAAGAAAAGATAAAAGTATAGAAAGATAGACTACACAAAAAAAGAAAAAAGCGATTGTCATTTGTTATTAAAGTATGTTTGGTATATTGAGAATTAGTACTCTCAATATTCTAGAATATTATTCCAATATCACATATGATTTTCAGAACATTACTATATTACAACTGTTTTTATTATCATGCATTTATTACTATTAATTATACCTATGAAAATATTCGTCATTTTGTTTATAACCTAAATTATTTTTCCTGTTTCCAGTGTGAACAAAAACCATGATGATACCTATCGTATTTTAAACTCTAATGGGCACACGTTTCAACAGATAGAACAGAAAAATTATATGTAAGATGTATCTCATAACTATTCTTAAATGTAGGAATCAAATGCTGACAAAGTTAAAGGGACAAATATGCAATTATAATTTAATGTAGGGTTTTTAATCTCTTCTCAGTAATTGAAAAGTAGAGTTTATTAAATTGTTAAGAATTACATGATTCAAAAATGCTCAACTCTAACATTAGACCATAGTTATGTGATACTCTATCCTATAAAAGCAGTATATACTATTCCTCCAAAATATGTGTTAACTTTTATGAAAGTGGACAATATCTTGACTAATAACATGTCTCAGTATTTTAAAATAATTAAAATCTGGTTCTTTGTCCTCAACAAAGTAGTACTTAACATGAAATTAAATATCTAATTTTTCTAAAAAGTTCTCAATGAAGAACATTCATATCTCTTATAAGATATATGAGGAAGGATTTTTCACATCTTGTATAATTATTGGTATATGTACTCAATACCTCACTAATATAAGAGCATAAAAACAAATACTAATATTTATAAGTTGTACTTAGAAGATTTTATTTTTAATTAAAACATGATAGCACACTTTAAGGGAACCAATCTAAATACATCTGTACTACCTGACGTGACATGCAATAACTTGAATTGCAAAGATTTATTTTCACAGTCTTTTAGGTTAACCTTTTAAACAAGGAAATGGGTTTAAGAAATGATTAAGATTTTTCCCCTTCATTCACTATTCACACAGACATTATATTTTTGAGAAGTTTGAATTTTTCTTTTTAAAGATGTTAGAAGGGCTGGAGAGATGGCTCAGTGGTCTAAAGCACCTACTTAGAACAAGCTTAGCAAAAGCATCAGGGACCGTGGTTCAATCCCCCAGCACCAC
>NW_004524673.1:2833286-2853494 GCF_000260255.1 Octodon degus
TCTCTCTCTCTCTCTCTCTCTCTCTCTCTCTCTCTCTCTCTCAAATAAATAAATAAAATTTAAAAAAAAAGAATGCTAGACCTTTAAAAAAATAATAATTAAAAAAAAAAGATGTTAGAAAATTTTTCTAAGTGCATTTATTACAAAATAGTAATTAGAAAAAAGAAATCAATCTGTTCTAACATCATAAATAGTAGGTGATATGGAGGTAGGAGAATACAACTAGGACAAACTAGATCACCATCCAGGTAAAATGTGTCAAAAGTCATAAAATTTATAACTAATAGTTGACTTCGCTGTTTCCTACAAAGACATGCAAGGATCATGGGTCCCAAAATGACTTTAAATCTTGAGGTCTGAGTATTGCTCATATAACCAATCAAAAAGCAATATTCTTAAATGTTATTACATCTAACACCATCCAAACAACCAATCAGAACATGTTGTTCTTAATCCTTCATTTACATACGGCATAACCAAACAAAAACACTGTTCCTGATGCTTCATTTACATATGGCCAAAGGCTGAGTGAGTTTATCATAGGACAGTTTTCCCAGTACTATATTTACCTGAGTTGTTAGCTGATTCATGTATTTTATTTTTGATACTAAAGGTCCCTTTCCCTTTATCAGAGAGCCTAAAAGCTATCCTCACCAGTCTGTTCTCACTTTATAAAATGCACTGGTTTTTGCATTTTAGAAATAAATCCATATTCTCATTACCTTTTTTAAAAATGTATTTGGTTGTTACAGGGTCTCACTATGCAGTTTAGACTCATGGTGATCCTCCTGCTTTCAGCCTCTCCAGCACTGGGATTACAGGCCTGGGCCACCATGCCCAGACTCTGTCAGGCTTAACCCGCCCTGGGGGAGAGGTTGGTGGCATGTGGTACCTGGAATTGAGTCACTGCCCCTGAGTTTGTCTAAGCTTGCCTAAGCAGGCACTTTAGTCCGCTGAGCTATCTTGCTTGCTCCATCCTCGTTACCTTCGCTGTGTTTTGTGCTTTGTGGAAAACTTTGTTTAGGACACCCAAAACTATGGTAGAAAGGTGTCCAAACCGCGATCTACTAGTAACAATTCCTTCAATAACAAGATACTTCTAAAATATTAAAACAATAATTTTCACATATATAATCTGCTTTATACAAAATATAATCAGTAGTTCACACTCATAAAAAATATACAGGTATTTCACAAAATCTAAGTTTTTCTTCAAAAAATTAGTTTTACAAATTATGGCCATTACTCAACTACCTCTGGCCTTTTCTTATCTTTAAATTATTTAAGAAGACATCTTTGTAACCACCAAACCATAACGCACAGCCAAATCTCAAAGAAGTTCACTATTTGTTATAAATGTGCATAGAATGTTCTCTCCCAGTGAGTTCAATTTTAAAAATCTCCAGTGAGTTAAAAGATGATATCTATACTTTCCAAATTAATTACTCAAGTAACTAAAATTGTTGCAAGAATGAAAATTTTATGATAGAAGATGAAGGCGGACAGGGAGATGGCTCAGTAGAATGAGTGCGTCCCTGGCAAGCGCAAGGGCCTGAGTTTGACACCTGATTCCGCCAAAAAGAAAAAAAAAAAGAAGAAGAAGAAATGATCAATATTGTTTGTAAACCTTGAGCTTGAATTTTTTTGGTAATTTCTGAAACAGTTGATCTGTGCTATACTTAAACAGTTAATTTTGTACAAGCCTGGATTCTTCATCTCATGAGTTTAAAGAATAAATTCACATTCAAAAGGGAGACCAGGAGACAGAGGAAAACAGGCCAAGTTAGGGTGAATGAGAATGAGGACCAGATTAAGTGGAGAGGAACTGAAGGGCAGAACCTAGGGAGTAAGGAGGAGCTTGGGATGCTCAACAAAGCCCAGAGAGCAAATGCCCAAGCAAACTAGGAAAAGCCTCAGAGGGATGGAGTGCAGAGTGAGGAAATGAGACAGCCTGCTGTCCATACGCGGAAAGCTTGAAAACACCAGCTGCTGCAGCTCTCACAAGCTCGCCCGCATGCTCCCCTGCACCTTTCTTACACCAAGCACTACATAAATGTCCCTGGACTTAATGTCTGCATGAGTCTTCTCTGGAGCCCCTCCTCACAAGTGGGGGCTTTCTGTTTTGCTCTAAAAAGCCATGCTTGGTACTGCTTCCCAGTCTTTGCCATGTTCTGTGGGTGTTGACCTTTGTCACCCTAAGTCAGAAAAAGAACCCCCCCGGAGGAAGCTGGTTAGAACAGGAACAATTGAGGAAAGTGTTTATTAGAAAATATAAGAAAATAACCTTTTGGTGGTTAATCCCCAAGAGGGGAAAGAAAGCTAACATGTTTCCTCTGTCATGGCATTACACAGATAGATAGAGCAGGGGGCGTTGGTTCAAAGGAAATGAGTTCAAAGGATTTCAGAAAGAACCAGGTTATGTTACATTATTGATGCCTTCTTGAAGTGAGGTGGAAGTACAGTTGAGAGGTAGGAAGGACCTGTCAACTAATTTTGCATATCTTCTTCTTGAGAGAAAAGGTTGTCTTTCTATTTTATACCCCTATTTCTTCTTGTTTTGTTTTTAAGTTAGTTCTTAACTAAGGTGGGTTATGTTATGTGACCCTATTATTAGAGTGCCTTATTCATAATAACTAAACTACACTAACACACTGTTATAGGACAACATGGGCAAACATTTGTTAAAGTGATGAAAGAATTTTTTATTCAGTAACTATTTGTAGTAGAGAAAAGAGTTCACCTGATGTGTGCAAAGGTGATTTGAGTATTTTAAAGGAAGAATAGTTAGGGAGGGTAAAGCAGGGGCCCTGTAGAGTCCTAAAGGTAGAATCTTATGAAGTGCTATTGGTGTGACTGTGACAAGGCCAACTGTGTGGGCACACTGTAGTTATAAAAATTAGGCTTCTAGTGCCAGGCAAAGACTGATACACAGGCACACTGGTCTTTGGTTAACAAATGCTAAAGGCAAGAGCTCTTGGGTTCTTGGACAGGTACTTTAGAGTTGTGATCTACAACTTATTCACACCTCTAGGCCATTTGTGTGGCTGCTCAGAGAAAGCGAGGTTAGGACAGATCTCACCACAATGCCTGGAGCACCAAGCTCTGCAGGCAGCTCTGAGCTGCCTCAGACTCTGTCTGTGGGGGCGTGTCCAGGCCTTAGCCCATGGACACAGCTCTGCACTGCAAGAAACCTTCATAAAGTTTGGTATGGTCAATAGTGCAAAAGTTTGAAGCAGCTGTTATTAGCCTAGAATTCTGTAAAATTCAGTGTCAACAAATTAGTGAGATCTTTTAGCAGAGCTGTATCTTTTTTTTTGTTTGTTTTTAATGCTTTGAATAAAAGAATTTTCATAGTGCTATTGAAAACTGTAATGTACATAGTAAGCTGACTACTCTAACAGTTATAGTTATAGTGTTACAGTGTTTCAAATAATAAGAGTGAAAATGAAATATAGAATGTCTACAAAATTAATGTAAGAAGATCATGTGGATATACATGTTACATTTTTCAGTTACTTGGGCAGACAAGCTAGAAAAAATACAATTGTTGCCACTTCTACATGCAATCTGACATTGAAATCAGTAATTCTTAATTTGAAATTATAATCTCATTTTCTTGGAATAAATTGATATATTTATCTGTTTAAAGTGGACTCATAAAAATGACATGTATTTTGTGAAATAAGAAGAGCATATCAGTGCGTTCACATTACTTATTGTAAAGAATTTTGCAAGTAAGCAACCCCCAGAGGACACCTGAGCAAGCTTGGGTAAAGGTAACAGAGCACGCGATTCATTGTACCTAGGTGCAGGCAGCCTGCAGGAGTGAAGGTAGTTCTGAAGACAGAAAAGAAGGGCTTTCCATGGGGATCGGGCAAGGAGGGTGATGTGAGATCAAGCAGAGACTGAGGACGGGGCGAGCTGTGAGCACACATCCAGGTTCTCAGATGATGCAGAGGTGAAGATGTGAGGTGTTCTGAGGCTGAAAAGGACTCCTGTTCTGTTTCATCGGTTCTTTCCAACATTCTGTCCTGTTGGATCTCGGACAATGTAACTCACTCATGGTTTCCTGGCATTTGCCAATGGAAGCATGCTTTCTGCAGGCTGAAGCCTGCTAAAAACCTGCTGTTTGATGAAAGCAGTGTGTGTGCTTGCTCCAAATGTATTTCCCAGGTTTGGCCTCATACTTCACAGTGTCTGAAAAGTGGAAATTCTCCAGTAGTTACTAAGGATCAGGAAACAGACACTGAGTAGTATATAATTAAAAAGAAGTAAAATATGAGATGCTTTTCTCACCCACAATACTCTTTAGTTAATATTTAACATCATGAGACAGTCACCAAATAGGATCCAAGAGAGTTATCAAACTTCTAGTAAACAACTTTACTCACTCACTCTTCTGGGGCAGGAGATTGGGGAAGGGCCAGCTGGCAGGACAAGCGGATCAAAGATCCAGGACACATGTGTCCAAGCCATGCACCAGACACCAATCAGGAAATTCTTTATTCAATGGTTTAGGCACAAGATCAAGATGGTTTTTGATAAGATGGCCTAATATCAGAAGGGGGCAAATTAAAGACATCAGCCATTAACCTCATGATCACTGTGAGCATTGGGCTGTGCTCCCCCTTCTGGACAGAATCCTTTTCCTTTTTGTAGCTTTAATAAATGTAGAACTTTGCTCCACACTGTGGATTTCATGTCCAATTGTTTGTCTAAGGCAACAACATCCTAGAAAGAAAGTTGGTATGGGCTCTGTATTACCTGTAAAACAGAGTAAATTCACAAAACTGAGTTTAACCAATGGAAGGCTCATAGAGGTTTCCTTGAGTGACTTTGTCTCAGTCACAGACATTGCAATCTCCTTAAAAAGTGTATTAGTTGTGATTTCCTTCTCTCTTTTTTACTTCTATTTCATTGATCCTAGGTCAAAAGTATAAAACATTGTATTCACATTATGGTAATTCCCTACTTATGACTATCTGTATTTGTAAGCTAGAACTGAAAAAAAGTATAGAACATAAGATTCACAGAGGTCTACAAAAATAAAGGTATCACTTTGGCAGAATTGCAAATTTTTGCTCAGAGCATAAGTGTAGAAGAGAATGTGGAACTCATAGCTAAAGCTTATTATAGTATTGTTTGAGTAAACAAATGACAAGTCATGTAGATGAGTGACATAAAAAGTTATTATTAGTTTGGAATATTCAATATTAGGGCAAACATAACAATGAATATATGAAAAGGGATATATAAATGAAAAGGAAGTGGTGGTAATAAGGACAGTACCAATGAAGATGAGGAAATTTATGATGGCATATACTCCCAAGAAATAATAATTTGAATTGAAAGCTTTAAAATCTGTCTTTATATAAAAACATGATAATTTAAATTAAAATATTTAAAATCTTCCTCTATATAAAATCCACCATGTTTGGCATGGCACAGATTTCAAAAATAAAGCAATTTGTGGAAGTATCAGCAAATATCACTATTGATGTAACTGCATGGATTATGATGTACCTCCCCTGACTTTGATTAAGATCACACTACTATCACTCTTTTGAGCTTCACTTTCTAATTTATTCAAATTTTGCAAAACAAAAGATGAACTACTTTTAGAAGAAAATATTCACTATAACTTCTAAAATTACTCTTGGCAGACAAAAAAACAGTAAATATTTTTAAAAGATAATTAGTTAACTGAATAACTGTATGTGTTAGAAACATATTCATGTTTAATTTACACATGTGACTATTTTATTTCTTTTATTTGTGATGTTAGAATAACCCATGACCCACATTCTTCACATTAATGAGCTTCAAAGAATAAATTAACAATTTTATGATGAAATATCACACAAAGACACAAAGCCTCCTTAACAAAATCATATAAATCAAATATTTACTCTAAAATTTAGGTATTGAGACATAATCTATTATTTTTAAAAGAATTAGAAAATATAACTACATTTTCTTTTTTTTTTCTAATTCAGTTACAAACTCAACACTCTTTGAATTACTGACCTGTGCCAAAATCCTTTGTGTGAAATCACATTTCAGCAGTTTTCTCTAATTGGACAAATGAACTTAAAAATTTACATTAAAAAAGAAGAAACTGCTCCGCCTATCTCGAGCCAGACCAAGCCCAGGCCCAGCGAGTGTGTTGGAGAACTTCTGAGCTCCCCTACACCTGCTGGATGTGTAGAGACCAAGCCCAGGCCCTCCCCATGTGTTGGCCTTGCTTGGGGATGGTTCCACCCTTCCAGAGCCAAGCCAAGTCCAGGAACAGTGAGTATTGTACCAAAGCTCTACACCAAAGGTCAGAGGACAGTGCTAAACAAAATGACAAAGACAAGGAGCAAAATGCAATCTCAGGCACTGAACCCTCCCAGAACAAGTGCAGAAGACACTAGCAGAGAACAAATTAGGAATCACACAGTTGAAATGTTTGAATCAATAGCATCTGATATAAAGAAACAACTTCAGAAAGGTATAGAGGAAAACAAATCAGAAATAACCTATGAAATAAAAAAAAAAGAAATCTCTGAATTAATAGCCTCTGAAGTAAAGAATCAAATGCAGAAACATATACAGGAAATCAGATCAGAAATAATCTCTGTAGGAAAAGAATTAAAAACTGTATTTCAAGAAGACATCGATAAAAAATAGAGGAGATTAGAAAAATGACAGATTCTTTATATGAGCAACAAAGGAAAAAAATAGAGTGCAGAGACAAAGAGATATAGAGGTACTTAAAATCTCAATCACAAGCTTGCAAAACCATTTGAGTGAAAGTGAAGATAGAGTTTCAGATCTTGAAGATGCCTTCACAGCTAGTGAAAAGGTAAGAAAAGATCTCTTAAAAACAACTAAGATGCAGGAAAAATAATTTATCACTTAAAACATGATGCAAAGATGAACAACATGACACTAATAGTCATCAATGAGAAATAAGGATTCAATACAATTGATATAAAAAGTATATTGGCAGAAGTAATAGCAGAAAACTTCCAAAACATAGGAAAACAATCTTACATTCAGAAAACTGAAGCATACATGACTCCAAATAACTTCAACCCAATTAAAAACACACCGAGACACATAATAGTCAATATCCCAGATCCAGCACAAGAACAATATACTGAAAGCCACTAGAGAAGAGAAACAGATCATATTTAAAGGAAAACACATCAGAATAACAGCTTATTTCTCTTCACAAAAAATGAATGCAAGAAGAGCATGAAGCAGAGAACTTCAAATCCTCTATGAAAAAAATTCTAGCCCAGACTACTATACCCTGCAAAACTCTCTTTGACACTTGATGGAAAAGTGAAATACTTCCATGACAAAGAATAACTAAAGAAATTCAGATGAAAAAGCCAAGGCTACACAGACTACTAAAAGATGTTCTAGAGAGGGACCAAAATGATTAGCACTCCATGAGCGAGAATAGAAGGAACACACTACATAAGGCAAACAATTAAAGATAAGAGAAAAAGGAATAAACAACAGGTAAATAACATGTTGATTGTAAGTCAATACATCTCAATTATAACCATCAATGTAAATGGACTCAATTCACCAATTAAGAGAAATAGACTGGCACCGTGGATTAGGAAACAAAATCCAACAATATGCTGTATACAAGAAACACACTTAACTCATAAAGAAATTCATAAGCTGAAAGTCAAAGGATGGAAAAAAATGCTACATGCCCCAGCACCTCAGAAAAAAGCAAGGGTAGCAATTCTGCTCTGAGACAGTTTCAACTTCAAACCAAGAATGATCAAATGATATAAGGAAGACCATTATATACTGGTTAGGGGAAAAATACAAGAGGAAGAGGTAACACACATAAATGTGTATGCACCAAACATGGGAGCATGCATCTATATAAGACAAATCATAATGGACATGAAAAATCTAATATCCAATACCACAATCCTAACAGGAGATCTTAACACCCACATATCCCAACAAGGTAGGTCAAGCAGACACAAAGTTAGCAAAGAAGTAGCAGAACTGAACCCGAATTTGGAACAAATGGACATAGTGGACATATACAGAGTGTTTCACCCAAACACATCTGAGTACACATTTTTTTTCAGCTGCACGAGTCATTTTCTAAAGTAGAACACATACTAGTCCAAAGGTTATGATAAAGTATATACAAGAAAACAGAAATTTTCCAATGCATATTATCTGACCACATCACAATAAAAATGGAAATAAGTGACAAAGAAGCTAGTAAAAAGACCATAAATATGTGCAAATTAAACAAAACTGTACTCAACAACCAACAGGCCACAGAGGAAATTAAACAATAAATGGAACAGTAACTACAATTCAATTAAAATTCAAGCACAACTTATCAGAATTTATGGGATTTGATGAAAGAAGTTCTCAGAGAGAAATTTATGGCTGTGAAATCACACATTAGGAAAACAGAATGGAAACAAATAAAGACCCTGATGTTACACCTCTGACATCTTGAAAAGGAACAGCAAACAAAACCCAAAGCCTAAATACACCAAGAAATCATAAGATTAGAGCAGAAATTAATTCAATTGAGACAAAGTAATCAGTTCAAAGAATTAGCAAGTCAAAAGGCTTGTTCTTTTAAAGATTAAATAAAATTGATAAGCCCCTAGCTAACTTCATCAAAGAGGGAAGAAAAAATTAAAATGCAAGTAATAGGGAATGAAAAGGATGTACTTACTGTAGACTCAGTGGAAATACAGAAAATTATCAATAGCTACATTGAGAATGTTTACTCACACAAAATAGTAGACACATAAGAAATGATAAGATTCTTAGAAAGGTACAAATTACTAAAACTGAATCAGGAAGATAGAACAACTCTCAAAAACCCAACAACAGACAATGAAATACAAAATGTAATAAAAATCCTACCGACCAAGAAAAGTCCAGGTATTGATGCATTCACAGCAGAATTTTACAAGAAATTTACAGAAGATATAATCCATATACTCCTCAAACTCTTCAATGAAATTGAAAAGGAAGCAATCCTCCAAAAATCATTCCTGGAGGCAAGTATTATACTTATACCAAAACCAGAGAAAGACGCAACTAAAAAAGAGAACAGGCCAGTCTTCCTCATAAACATAGATGAAAAAATCCTCAATTAAATCCTAGCTAATGGAATAGAGAAAATCATCAAGAAGTTCATACACCCTGACCAGGTAGGATTCATCCCAGGGATGCAAGGATGGTTCAATATATACATATCTATAAACATAATAGAGTATATCAATAGAACCAAATCTAAAAACTACACGATCATCTCAGTTGAAACAGGAAAGGCTTTTGACAAAGCCTAACACTCATTCATGTTCAGTCCTAGAAAAAATTGGAATAGATAGCCTCTACTTCAATTGGATAAAAGCAATGTATGACAGTCCAATGGCTAGCAAAATTCTAAATAGGTAAAAACTGAAATGTTTCACTCTCACATCTGATACAAGACAAGAATATCATCTATCACCCTTCCTATTCAATACAGTTCTGGAATCATTAGCTAGAGCCATTAGACAAGAGTGAGAAATAAAAGGAATAAGAATAGGTAAAGAAGAAGTTAAATAATCACTATTTGCAGATGACATGATAGTTTACTTGGAAGACTCACAAAGCTCATCCAAGAAGATACTAGAATTGATACACAACTTCAGTAGCATAGCAGGATACAAAGGCAATACCAAAAAGTCAATAGCATTCCTCTGCATGGATCACAAATACAATCAGAGGGGAATTAGAGAAACAGCACCTTTTAGAATAGCACTGCAGAAAATAAAATACTTTGGAATTAATCTAACTAAATAAGTCAAAGATCTTTTCAAGAAAATTATAGTACTCTGAAAAAAGAGATCGTATAGGATTTCAGAAAATTGAAATATATTCCCTGTTCATGGATAGGAAGAACCAACATTGTGAAGATGGCCATACTCCCAAAATAGCTATACAGATTTAATGCAATCCCTATCAAACTACCACCAACATACCTCACAGATTTAGAGAAATCATTCCTAAAATATATTTGGAACAAGAAGAGACTTAGAATAGCAAAGACAATCCTGGGCAACAAAGACAAGACAGGAGGTATTACAATTCTTGACATGAAATTAGAACATGAACCTACAGTGATAAAATCAGCATGGTACTGGCAAGAAAATAGACCTGAGTGTCAATGGGATAGATTAGAAGACTCTGAAGACTCTACAAACACACCCTGCCACCTTATCTTTGGGAAAGCAGCCAAACATGCCTACTGGAAGAAAGATAGCCTGTTTAACAAATGGCACTGGAAAAACTGATTATCTATATGCTGAAAACTAAAGTTTGATCCAGGTCTATCACCATGCATGGAAGCTAACATTATAATGGATTAAAAATCTAAACATTAAAACAGAAACACTGAATCTCCTGGAAGAGAAAGTCAGAAAAACTCTTGAAGACAAAGGGGTAGGCAAAGATTTCATGAAGAAAAAATCAAATTGCACACGTAATACTTGAAGGAATTAACATCTGAGTCCTCTTCTTATTGAGAAATGTTTGCACATTAAAAGAAATTTCAAACAAAGTGAAAAGAAAACCCACAAATTTGGAAAAAAATCTTGACTAATAAACACTCAAAGGTCTGCTCTCTAGAATTTATAAAGAACTAAAATTTAAAGAAAGAATCCAAAAATGGGCATCTGAGTTGAACACACATTTCTCAGAGGATAAAATTAAACAAGAAAATAAATATATGAAAAAATGTTCCACATTACTAGCCATTTGTGTAATGCAAATTAAAACAACACTGAGATACCATCTCACCCCACAAGGAATGGCTATCATAAGGAAATCAACCAAAAACAATTGTTGGAAAGGCTGTGAGGAAAAAGGAACCCTTCTCTACTGGTGGTAGGAATTTAGACTGGTGCAACAATTATGAAAATCAGTATGGAGTCTCCTTCAAAAACTAGAACTGGAAATCCCATTCAAACCAGTTATCCCCCTTCTGGGAATTTTTCCAGAGCAACTGAAAATGTCAAATCATATTGATATATGTGTGACTATTTTTATAGCAGCACAATTTCTGATAGCTAAATCTTTGAAACAACCAAGATGCCAGTCATCTGAGGAATGGATGAAAAAATGTAATATTTTTATAGAATGGAGTATTACTCAACTATACAGGATGATAAACTCAAATCCTTCATATTTAAGTGGATGCCACTTGAAGATATACTCATAAGTGAAATAAACCAGACCCACATGTGTAAATATCTTATAGTCTCTCTAGTACAAGAACTCAAAGGAAAAAATATAGGCAAATATAGCACAATGAAAAGGAAAATGAGAACTTTAGGATTAAACAACAAAAAGAGGGCAAGGAGAAAAGCTAGGAAACTTGACAGGGGCAAAGCCATACATTTATATACACAAGATGATTAAGGCAAATTTCAGCATGTTTTTGAAACTAGCAAGTTAATCTCACCCTGACTAACTATATATGTTGATATGTGTGAACTAAGCAACTGCCCTGAAGATAGCAATGTTTAATGGTAGGTTCATGCTTGGAATGCCTGTCATTTTGGTCTTCTAAATACATTATGCTTATCACAACATACAAATTACTACCATACTGTCTCTCAAGTAAATATTTGTTTTAAAAAAGTATAATAAATGAAAACAAGATATAAGAAAAAAAGTCACAGGACTGTCCTGCTACAAGGCTGTATATTTTTAAATTTCTAAATTTCTGTGTAAAAATATGTAACTGTTTATTCTTATTTTTTAAGTATTTTTTCATTTTAAATTTTTTTCCTTCATATTCTGGAGGGATTTAAAGTTTAACATATCAACACCTGATGAAAAATACCTGTTCTATGTTGTTCCTAAGATGTTTGATATTCAGACAGATAGTGAGGTTAAGCTCAACTGCCTATATTGTAGGGTAATAATAATAAACTTCTCTTCTTGAAGGTTAACAACCTAAGTTTGCAGACCAAAAATCAGAGGAAAAAGAAGGGCTGTAATGATATCAAACATTTTGGGCCTTGCCTTTCAAGGTCAGTGAAGACTCAGGACATAGGAAATCCTATACTGTAACACCATGTAACTCAGTCATGTCACAAATTTTCTGATCAAGGAGATTATCGGGCCAAAGAGGAAAGTGATCTAAGATGCAGAGTGTGCCTAAGGAAAGTCACATGGAGAGAACATTCTCTCAGGTTTTCACAGTGAGAAAATTGGTCAAGCAATGGCCATGACTCATCCACATGACTGACACTGACAAAGCATCTACAAACTGTGGTATAGGGTTTCAGGGTAAATCTGAGGGGATTTGACTGACATTATCAGATACAAAAGTGACATTTCTTGTTATATAGGTCTTCTTTTTCTTGATCTTAACCATCCAGCAGAAAAGTATAAAAACAAAATATAAAAATAAAGCCATATTAATATGCTGAGCCGTAAACGGCTCGAGTCAACAACTTCAGACATTGCCAGTCTTACAGAAAACCCATTACTATTATGGACTACTGGTCTATATTGGAATATTTTGCTAAATTCTTGTACCTACAATATTTGATTGACAATGGAATACCCTTCTCTGACAAAACTAACCAAAAAACGGGATACAAATGAATGCCCATTTTGTATCTGTATATTCAAAGTAGATAGGATTTATATACAGCTGCATTGTCTTAATTCATTGAATAAAGTGATTTATTCTGATATTGTTTGAGGATAGGATATCATGTCTGCACCTTGTACAAGGAAAAACCACTGAGGTCACATTATGCAATGTGTTAATTATTGAAACTGTGCTAGTAATCGGTTTTGAAATTGTTTCATTGTTATTTGTTTCTTGATAAAATTATTTTTTTAAAAAGTGAAAATAAAAAAAAACTATCTTAAATTTCTAATAATTAATAAAATTTCCATCCACATCACTGAGGAAGAAGAACATATAACTACAGAGCTGCTGTCATAACTTATCTTACCTTTTACAAAATCATTTGATTATGGGAAATTAAGACTGCATTTAATAGCAAAATTCTTTTTTGCAGAGCAGTTTTTATTGCCTACCTGAGACAAATATAATCGTAGTTTTAGGTATACTTTTATTTATTACATTCTCTTACTCTTTTTCATAGATTTATGTTAAAGTACAGATGATGACATATTTTACTTGTTTATTTAGTCTTCCTTAGCTGATTTGTAATCTATGAAGTGCAGATTGTGCATTGTGTTTTGATTTTATTTCCTAGTTGCTATGTAATAAAAATTTTATATGAATATCCAAATATGTAAATTTCCTGTGAAATTTAACACTGTCCTTCAAAGATCCATAGTGCCAAAAGTATAATTTAATTAAGTAGATAAGCATAGGATAATAAAGTATTGCACTTTTGCTGTTATCCTCTAGAGACCAGCCATAGGCTTTCTGTGTCCAGTGTCTTCTATGCAGTATGTCTGAATGTGCCCACAGTTGTCTGCCTGCAAGGATTGTGAGTTTTACTCTATTGCTAAATCTGAATTAACTACAGCAGAAGTTCTGGCAGGCACATGCAGCTGTCCTCAATTGAGACAGTATCCGTAGTCATTCCAGGTGAAAAAAGGGAACAAATTTAGAAAGTCTCAAGCTGGAAATGACAGCTTTGGTTGAAAACTGTCTTTATATATATCACCCATCTGACCATGTCAGTATCTACAGCAGGAATAGTTCAGTAATAGGAAGTCTAAATTTTGAATTCTAAGACAGATCAACCACTCATACCAGTATATTTTCAGTGGCGGATAAACTTCTGGATCACATAAAAAGTAAAACAGAAAGTTACCACTTTTCACATATTTACATTCAGGATTTTCATGATTGACTGCACTCGCATCATTGGTAAAAAGCAAGGATCTTGCCTTCAGCCATTCAGGCAGGAAAACAGGAATAGTGCACATATTCTAAATTGCATCTAAAATTTTGAGGTCTATATTTTCTAAGAAAGAGTTGAACTTTTATTGAGATCTATAAATAAAAAAATCTATTTTAAATATGTTTGTGAAATGTAGAGACAAGAATACAAGCATTTATCAGCTAAAGAAGATAGACAATCTCCTGTTTTGCTTAATCTCTTCTTTCCCACATTCTGTCCTGTTGGACCTGGGACAATGTGACCCACTTCTGGTTTCTGTCCTTTGCCAATGAAAGCATGCTTTCTGGAGGCTGGAGGCTGCTGAAAACCTCAAATGTGCTGAAACTTCTTCATATAGAAGAATGATATTCTCTGTGAGCTGAGAGTCTATATCAAAATCAAAGGCATTGGTAATTTTTATTTCTTCCAAAGTTTAGTTTTATTAATTGCTAATTATTTATATTCTAGTTTGGAATGACAAATAATTATGAACATTTTCATCAGATACATTATGCTATTTCTAAAGAGGGCTATATGTAGAAAAAATACACATTTTCCCCATCATCTTATGGACATTCAGTGAAATATATATTTGGTGTGAAAACTCAGTCCTCTCTTAAACTTTTCTGTTTCTGTACTCCTGATACTCTGCACTGCTGGAGGAAAAAGAATCAAAATATTCTGAGGCAGATTAGAAACAATTAATTTTCAAAATTGTCTATGTGAATTTTTAAATTTGCACTTAACTTTTTGAATTTTAAAACTACCTAAATTTTTTTTGGCTGGAACATCCCAGGTAGGGCTGGTGCAGCATGTGGTTCTGGGGATCAAACTGTGGTCCCTATGCTTTGCCTAAGCTTGCCAAAGCAGGCACTGTAGATCAATGAGCTGTCTCACCGGCTCCCTCCATTTGAATTTAATGTTAGCCTGGCCAATTCCATGGATATCAAAAAAATTAAAGTAATCATTAATATTTCATTAAATTCTCTTAAATTATGGATATAAATCATAAATTTTGAAAATGATTAGCTAAAATGTTTTAGATACACAATTTCCTTCTATATGAAATAATACCACAGAAAGTCCATATCAAAAATTAGTACACTTTTTTATAAGTTTCGTACAATAAGAATTAAGAATTTATGGGGTTCAGGAAGATAAATTGTCAACATCACTTTTGAAACTTAAGGAAAATATAACATTTTTAATGTTAAAAAGCTGAAAAGTAGTGAGACATGGGCTTATTTAAATTTTTGGGAAGATTGTAACTAACCAGTTTCTAGTCAATTTCTGCTAACTAGTGTCTTTAGGATTATTATACTCTGTAATAGCTATAAGATGACACTGAACAGACATGGGTTCAGATCTGAATTTATCAATCAGATTCAGAGATATATGTTGTTCTTTGTCTCATTTAGACCTATGCAATTGAAATAAGATTGTGTTTTTTTTATCAAGGCCTAATTAAAAATTTAAAACTATTTCCATTTTCCTTATCTTTGTTCTAAGAATACAAAATGTTGATAATAATATTTTCTTGACTTTTCTCTATCTTTTATGACACTGATAATCCACAAATTATTGGTATTTCAAAATGCAAAACTCTTCTATAATTGTACTTTGTGCAATAGTGGAAATAAAGAATCCCTGCAAGGAATAAATCTTTTCTGTATCATTTTCTCTGTGATATGACCTCATATTCATGAAAATATTTCTCTACACATTTTTCTTTTCCTTTCTTGGAATAATTCTTTATAGAACTTGTATTAAAAAAGCTGTAGCTCTTTTGGTAATGTCAGTATCTATTAAATGTTCAGATCAAAGCAACTTCGAATTACTTAGAGTACACACTTATTTTTAATACTAAAACTATGTGCCTCCATAAGTGTTATCCACATTCTCTCTAAAAGAAGTCTTTTTCAGCCTTTTTAGCATTTACTTTTGATGAACATAAAAGCCAGTATCAAATACTTCTATGTCAAAAACCTTGTGCTCTAGAGCTTGCCAGGTGGAAGCCTTACTGACGACATTAATCACTATGTTTTAACTATATTTAATAATTTTACAATGTTCTGTTCTTATAAATTTCAAAATAAAAGTAATTTCTGTTTATATTTGTATTGCAAAAAGCTAGCACATGTATAGCACATATGTGATCATGTTGTTACATGTAGTACTTGCAAACTAGCCTTTGCAAGAATGCTCCTTCCCACATTACCTTTTTATTTTAGGATTACTTTAGACACATCTAACAGGTTATTCACTTTGTGCTCCACATTTTTACAGTATTTGACATCTGAGGTGGTTGTTTATAAAGAGCTAGAGTAAAAAAGGAGGCTATAAAACTTGCAAATGCTTTTCCTGTAAACCTGTCAACTGTTGGCAAAGATGGTATTTTTCTCATCTTTAACATAATAATGACTGGTTCTTTGGTAGGGCCTCTACCTAAAATATTTGGCAAAGCCTGTCTTTTAAAGAACATGGACCTTCAAGGAACGTGGACCTTCTTAAAGTAGAAAGTGAAGGTAATGCAATTAGTTCCTACGTATGCATGTGTGGTTTTAACACTGCTCTGTAACACTGGCTGTACCCACCTGCATTGTATTTTGTTAGCATGTTATCATATAAGGGAGACAAAGGCCCAAGAAATGTTTAAAGGACAAAGCTCCACCAAGCTGGACATTTCCACTTTGTTGTCCCTCACTCTGGGCAAGAATCCAGCCACAGTTCTAATATCTCAACATAAGTTTTCATGTATGCTTTAGCAAAAACTGAATACCTACTTCTGATTATTTTCATAAGATAAGTTTAGTCAATGTAACTATTTTTATTGTTATTTATTAGAAAATAAGATACGTTGTAGAAAATAAATATTAAGGAAATAAAAAATATTGTACATGTAATTTAGGATTACTTTAGATACATCTAACTGGTTATTTACTTTGTGCAAACGTGAACTAAGGAAAAGAAATTTTAAGGTCCATTTTGAAAACAAAGCTCAAGTCTTTGAATTTGCTTTCAAAGTTCATTACTGTATATTCATAACTCTAAGACAATTTCAATAATTTCATTTAACTGTTTTGAATTATTGTTGAAATCTGGCTCAGGTAATTTTTATATTCGCAATGTATTTTATAATCAAAAAATTCAGTTAAATATATTTAATCTATAACATATATGACAATAGCTATAGACTAGTAAGTGAATCTTAGGTAATATCTGGGACTACTAGTATAATCAGACAACCTATCAAGCTAGTATTTAAATAAAATTGGATTAAATACAGGTAGTTATTAACAAGAAATGAAAAACAATAAAAATAAAGTATTGAGAGAGAAAAATTTATTTTTAAAGACAGAATCTGAATTTCAGTAAAGGTGAGAAAAGCGTAATGTAGTGAGAATTCTTCACAGACCTCTTAAAATTCACATTACGACGTGCATACTGCATGGTACAATTTTACAAGCCTGCAAAATAGTAACATTGATGGCCCGATATCTTTAAAAATCAAAAGTCTGAAAAATGATTCACTTGCCATGCATATGGGATATTAATAATATCAAGTACTTGAGTTTATTAACCTTTTACTTTAATGGTCAGAAATGAAACATGCTGAGAACAATTGCACGACTGACGGGATAAATGCTTCTGACGATTATTGGGTTTCATTTGACAGTTAATAAAGGCCATCAAGTACATATTATGTTAGATTAACCAAGATCTGGATTCCATATGACAAGTCATTATTATTAAAGGCAAATGGAGGGTATTTTCAAATACACCCTGGAGTGAGGTAGACTGAAATGTGATGCTATTCTCTTGAATGTCAAGGACGTTTTGTGCAGTACGTAATGGAAAACTACATGTAATGTGCAGTTTGGGAACTATTTCATTTTCCTCTGAAGACCTCAAACCATCACACTGAATATTTTAATGGAATGTGTCACACACTGCCATAGGGTCAAGTGCATAACAAATATTTATAGATAATTATCATTCCAATACCACAGAGAACGTGTAGAGTGAACAACATCGCTATGGTGCACATTTTAGTAAGTGTATAATATCTTATTCTTCCTATTTTCCCTTCAATTTTTATTACTCAAAAATAATTTGTGTCAATTTTTACACAAATCATTCTCTGTTAAAACATTAAAGTCATAAGTGACTGGGTGATTTTTTATTTCAACAATGTAATATGTAGTAAGTTACGATTCTGACTAATTATGTCTTCCTAAATGTCAGCTATACTCATTAAGAAGTATGAAAACCATTGGGAGTGGGATAATTTTGTTTCAGGAATATTAATCTTTAAGTATGCAAATACTGGTAGCCTTAGGAATAATTGCCTTACTATTATGCAGAAAATTTTAAAGTCTTACAGAAAAAATGTTATTATTCAGTGTGAAAATTGTATCATTCAAAGCAAAGAACTTGAAATAAAACCTGGATTAAGGTTGTTTCTTAACCTTTCTAAACTTTAGTTTTCTCTTCAGTTAAACCTAATAAGACCCACATCATTAGGCTTTGCCCATACTTATATACGTAAACATGAATGAGAACCTTTATAAGCTGTAGTAAGTTATGGAAATGAGATATATTTTGATAGTCATAATAAACAGCAAAGTTAAACTTATTATTAATTTCTCTGTGGTTTGAGAGGGAGTATAAAAGATGTGAGCAAAAAAGAGCTTAGAAAGGGGCAGAGCAAAATTTTAGGTGTGAAATACACATCCAATAGGTCTATTGTGTTGGTAGCTTTATGATTGTTTATACAAATGTCTAAGTTCATTGAACTTTCCACTATTAAAGTTAACTGCATGCCCATTTTACCATGACAAACTTGTTTAAAAATAACCTATCTTCATGAAAAGTGTGGATGGATTTCACAAATATGACGTCATATTAAATATCATTTGGAGAGAAAGATATGAGATATATTTTTACTCATGCAAAAGCCAAAATCAGGTTAACATGAACCAGTATTTAAAACTCAGGTGAAAGAATTATGTATACTATTATGGAAGGTTGAAAGTGTACTTTGGAGGCTGCACAAGAAGATACCAACCAGTTTACTGAAAATGTTCCATGTCCTTACTTGTGTTGTAGTTACATAAGTTGTGTGTGGCTACTTACTAAGTCATGTATTATACTTTCTGTGTATTGCTTTTTGTGTAGTATTTAAGAACTAAACATTCACTGAGGAGCAGGATAATTTGTGAAAAAGATTAATGACCTTAGTTGGAGGCCTTGCCCACCTCTTTGATACAAGTTCAAAGAAATAATTTATTCGTGTAAAGGTCTCTGTTCCAATAAGAATTTATTTAAGAATTTCAGTGATTCTCTTCTACTACGCTACAAATTAAAGAATTTTTTTAAAGTAAGAATACGTTTTAGAACAAAAGTAGTTGTTACTTTAATGGAACAGCTTTGGGGAGGGTGTGTTTAAGAGAAACCCACCCTCCCAAACTTCTCCATAATCCTTTTGCCATCCACCTCTTTCAACTGCTTTTCTAAATTCTAAGGGGATGTCTCTGTGATATTCCTTCCTCCTCTCAGTTCCTGCTACTTGATTCTAGAAAAGGAATTTGCTTATCTGAAAAGAATATGTCAATACCAGTCACAAGAAGTTGCGGTCCAGCATGTTTTCCTGAAGAAAAAAATTGAATCAAACAAAAATTCTAAAAGGACCCTATTCAGTGGAGGGATTTTCTGACTATTGTCTCAGTGTAGCCCCTTCCACATACAAGTCTCTTATGCTACTGAGTCCTTGAAAATAGACTTAAGCAACACAGAGGCCCCTCTCTTTTCTTCAGGGGTGGGTTTAAATAAACTTAGTCTCTCACACTAATTTCTTTCTCCCAATGTTTCAGTTATACAAAGAAACTGAAGATATATGTATTATGAGTAATTAACATTAAATGCCAAAGTGTGCAAGCTTGATATTCAGGAGCATCCTGGGAATAATTCCAGTTCAAGTTTGAGTTAGAAGGCAGGAGAAGACTGATAATGCAGCTGCAATTCAAGACTAATCAGTAAAGATCTACATAATGTAAGTCAGTTCCTTTTAGAAAGTAGAATGGGGCTGGCCAAAGAGCTCAGGGGTTTAAAGTGTCTGCTGGGCTGGCCCCACCCGGGGACACTCTGAAATGGTGAGGGAGACTGTGTGTGGTGGTGAGCCCCTCCAATCCCAGCTCTTGGGAGGCTGTAAACAGGTGGATCACTAGGAGCCCAATCTAGTAGTGAGACCCTGAACACCTTGCAGACCCTTCCCTAAAATCCAAAA
>NW_004524673.1:2853672-2879362 GCF_000260255.1 Octodon degus
AGGAAGGAAGGAAGGAAGGAAGGAAGGAAGGGGAATTTTTTTCTTTTTTTACTTAATCAGGTAGAGACAGTAAATTTTCTCCTACTGGGTTTTGTGCTTTATCCAAGCCTCCCATAGATATGATATCATCTATCAAATATCTGAGCTCCCTCAATATGGCCACCAAAATATTAATACCATGGTCGAATCAGGTCAATACATAAAACAGTTTATTTTGTGAAAATAAAGATAAAAGCCCAGAAACACTTGAAAAAGCAGTTTAAGGGTAAAGTCAATTCCTAGAATGACCAAAACTAAACCAAGCCCACAGATGTAAGTTTTAATATCTTCAGCTATAGAGATCAAATCCCTTGAGCTTTTTAAAACTCTTTCACAAAACTGTAGTCGTTTTATTGCTGAGGCTTGCCATGTTCTGTAAGTGTTGGTTAAATTCTTCTGATTTTATTTCTGCTAATGGCATTCATGCAGTCTGCCACCACCTACTAGCTGAGGCACATGCCTGGCATCTGACCTGATTTCCTTCTGTGACGGTTACTGTTGCAGAGTGCATGTTCTAAAAATAAGCCAGATTAATTTTTCTAAAACACATATTGGGTCAGCCAATTAATGTAATTAGAGCATGGTTTCCTTTTTACTTAGAATAAAATTTCATAGTTCTGAAATGATCTATGGGGCTTTGCATGATTTGGGCAGTTCTTAACTTCCTCTCCAGCCTTACATTACACTAATGACTTGCTCTGTCCATTTCAAAATTAACGTTCTCATAGTTTGGGACATTCATTCAATTAATCCTTGTCACAGAGGATTTACAGAGGCTTTTCCTCTTCCTAGCATTGTTTGATATTGTTGGTTCCTTTGCTGACATCTTCACATCATTAAGGTTCACCTTAAACATTACTTTCTGAGAAAGCTGTGTCATCCTTACCTCAAGGAAATTTATAGCTAACAGTTTGATTAATCGCTATGTGCATGGTTTATAAAGATTATTCATTGGCAAAAATTACTGCTTGCTTTTCTATATCCATTGTAAATCCTGTTATATTCCTTTATAGCCAATTTGATTAACTAGAAATAGGTAGAAGAATAAAGAGGCTCCTAACTAATCTTCCATCTTCCTTCTTAGTAGCTTTAGCTACTACTAACAAAAACAAAATGCATAAAACCTCATTATGAAATTGAATGTATTTTACATTCTGGGAATATATATGTGATTTCTCTGCCTTTATAATTTGCAAGACAATCCTCATGAGAAATTTGATCTCGGGGCTGGGGATATAGTTCAGTGGCACAAGCACCTGCCTGGCAAGTGTGAGGTATTGAGTTCGATCACTGGTATCCATCCCTCCCAAAAAATATATATGCATATATCCTGCCAGATGGCTCAGAGGATTTAAGTGCCTGCTTAGGCAGGCTCAGGGGCCGGGTTCCATCCCTGACCTGCTGCGCCAGCCCTGCCCCGAGATGAAACTGGGCATGGTGGTGCATACCTGTAATTCTAGCACTTAGAGGACTGAAAACAGGAAGATTACTATGAGTCTAATCAGTGTAGTGAGACCCTGTAGACACTGTACTAAATACATAAGGAGAAAGAAAGAAAGAGTGTATCAAAAGTTTAGCGTATACTCCAGTCTGTTAAAGCAATATGCAAATAAATAAGCTTAAAATATGAGAGGATAAAACTTATCAGAGACTAGGAATGTTCAAAGTAAAATATCTAAAGCCTAAAAGGGCATGTTGCTTTTCCTCCCTCCGAAAAATAGTCATCGCTTAGATATGAAAATGTTCAATCAAGATGACATAACATCATCTTATAGTATTTTTAATGTGTTATGAAAAAATTGGAGATTTTCATTTCACAATGATGATATAATTTTATATATCGCTGCTACAAGTATTCTGCTTTATAACATTCGATACAAATAATACATACAATTCAAACTCACTGCATTCAGTTCTCGAGTTACAAGTTCTTTTAATTTGTTGATGAATACTGATGGATCAAACAGAATTTTGATGGTAAAGCCTCAGGTCATAAAATGCTCCATTTACATATCACACAGAATAGCACTTTCAATTTTTGATTATTCTGAAATGTAACTGAGTTTATGGAAACATTATTGTGTGCTGTGATGGAAGTCCCACAGTACATTGATTAGCATATTGTGGATTGATTAGATTTCATTCTACAATGATGACTCAAAGGAGCCAAGATGAGAAATTCTGCTGACTCTGCGATGATGGCAACTCTAACACTCTTAACCAAGCAGCCTTGACAGTTGATTCCTGTTCTCTGAACATTCATTGCAATCTCTGTATCATAAGTGCCATACAACAGTGGATTCTGAGGAAATTAAAGCAATAAAGCTTGTACATTAAATTATAGTGGTTTTTGAGGGAAGTCTTCAAAGAAAAATAATTATCTCAAGGAACAAAAGATTAAAAACAACATGTGAGCTCGATATGTGCAAACATCAGTGCTATAACAGATAATTTGGTTAGATAGTACTTTGATGATACCGTGTTCAGGGTCTTTCTACTTTATATTGGTGCATTCATCATCAAATTGTTGGTGCTAAATTATCTCAGGCACTGTATTTGGCTCTGAAGTGACATCAAGTAGTAAAAATATTTTTCTGAAACATTTTGTCATAGTACCTTTTTCTTTCTTTTTTATATTCTAGTAAGTGTCTACAGGGTCACACTGTCTAAATAGGACCCCTAGTGATCCTCCTGTGTTCAGTCTCCCAAAGAATTGAGAATTGGAATTACAGGCACGCGCCACCACACCCAGTCTCTATCAACATCTCAGCACACCCCGGGGTCAGTGCCAGCACTGGACGCCCTGGATCAGCCGGCTGGCAGCTGAGTCTGCCTAAGCAGGCACTTTAATCCACTGCGCTATTTGGCCGGTCCTATAATGCCTTACAACTGATATTTTCCAAAAACATTTATGGCTTTGGTCTATATTGTGTGTCCCTTCTCTTTTTTATATTCAAAATTAGATCTATAGAAGGGTCACACTTGGCATGCCTGTCATTCTGGTCTTCTAAAGATGCTCTTCTTGTCATGACATACCAAACATTACCATGCTGTCTCTCAAGTAAAAACCAAAATTATATCTCAATCATAATGCTTTAATTAATTTAATAAAATACAATTAGTCAATCATTTTTATGTCTCAATAAATGCTTTATTTTCACTTAATTTTAGAGTTTTCAAAGGAACAGCTTCAGAGTAGCTCCAATAATTATATATAAGGAATTGTAGCATGATCTGTGTTTCAAGCGCTCTCTCCCTCTCTCTCTCTCTCTCTCTCTCTCTCTCTCTCTCTATATATATATATATATATATATTTGATTGAGAGATAATTTGTTAAGAAACAGTTTTGGCCTGCCAAATAGCTCAGCTAATAAAAGCACTTGCTTAGGCAGATTCAGTGGCTGGGTTTTGATGCCCTGCCCGCTGTGCAAGCTCTGCCCCTGGGTATGCTGAGATGGTGATTGAGACTGGGCATGGTGTTGTGTGATCTCAGTTCTTGAGAGGCTTAAAACAGTCAGATCACTAAGAGTCCCATCTATGTATAGACCCTGTAGACCCTATACTAAAATACAAAGAAGAAAAGAAGAAGAAGAAGAAGAAGAAGAAGAAGAAGAAGAAGAAGAAGAAGAAGAAGAAGAAGAAGAAGAAGAAGAAAGAAGAAGAAGAAACACAATTCTTAAGTTTTTGTAGTTCTATATCTGCTAACAATAACTTTACTTACTTCAAAGCTTTGGAATCAGCACTTGCCTTTTGCTTTCGTTGTTACTTTCTGAAAATCATTCTGTTAGGCAATAATTAATTTCCATTTTCTAGGACTCTATCCTAGTTAATTTTTTTTCTTTTATTATTTAGTACAGGGTCTCCAGGGCCTCACTACACAGATGGAACTCATAGTGATCTTCTTCCTATTTTTAGTTCCCAAGAACTGGGATTACAAGTGCCCACCACCATGCCCAGTATCAGTCAATATCTTAGCATCCCTGGGGGATGAGGCTGGCACTGCATTTAGATCTTAAATGTTCTTTCTTTAATATGCAATAGAAGAATACAGTAGTAGTTCATTATATACTTTTTCTTCCTAATTCAATCCTGTCACATTGACTTTTTACTTTTAAAGCCCACTCTAGTCATGTCATCTCCATTTACCACTAACATATATCCTACTAAAACTGAACAAAGAAGCTACAAAAGGGGCTCCATTCTTCCTGTAATAATGATAGTTTTCATCATAATATCAAAGACTGTGCAGGTCTTAAATTCTATGGTAAATACAAACCTGAATTTAGCTCTCCATGGTTTTATAAATAAATTAGAAAATAAATTAGAGTCCTGCTTTAGATAGGGAGAAATTTTCTATGACACAACTTTCACCACTGCTGATCACCGTTAAGTAGTATTTGTTTGAAATAGGTTTTCCTTTTTATATTGTTCCAAAAAGTCTATTTTCATACCGACTCCTAGACTTCCCAGTCACCAATTTTTCTAGTCCTGCACATCCGCATCATCATCAGTCATCATCTAGCATGTGGTACTCTACCTAGAAAAAGTCCAGAGATACAGAGTTGAAAGTTACATCCATTGGACGAATGCCTGTACACCATCGCTTCTCCAGTCTGATTAAAAGCCAAGTGCAACCATAGCTACATCAAGCCTTTTCTGACATGTAGTGTAGCTCTCCTTGTGAAGCAAGATAATGTTTTTCTGTTAACTTAGAATAGCTACTCAAAATAAGGCTATAAATGTAGGTGTGAAATGGAAAATTGAAGTAAAAAGAAAGTTATTTTCCTTCTTTTCTAATTTATGATCACATTATGGATCTACTCTTCATTTCCATTTATGTAACAATTAACCAAGGATAAAATGCTAGCACTGTGAATGTGCAAATTTAGGGTTCACTGGATCAGATACCAAAGACATGATCAATAGATTAAAAAGTATTTATTGTCTTGTGATCAAATGCACAGATGCCACTAGTTTTAAGAAACAGTCTAAGAATTACCTCAAACTATCCATAAGGAAGAGTTGATTTGTTCATTGATCATTTCTTCCTTTGAAAGATGCATCCACAAGTGAATTTAATTTCATTCCCAGTGTATAGTTCCTGGAACAGCTTTTTAATGTATTAGTTTTCTTAGAAAAAGCTACTTTTCAAAAGACATTGGAAGATATTCTTTCTACCAGTGAACGAAGCCTTCCAATCAATCTATAGACTCCAGTTCTGTCTCCAAACTTTGCATACAAGAACTAAGCAACATGCAACATAGCCTTTCATAGTTATTTCATTTATGTTCCAAACAGAACACCGTGTTCCTGACAATAAAACAAACAAACAAATAAATAAATATAAATAAATACTATAGAATGAACTTATAGTTCTTTTAGAATTTTGGAGAAGAAAATAAGACTATTTTGTCAGGTCAGATAAGCTAATTTGGTGAAAGTTATGGATTATTAAGTTTTCAAATGGACACATGCGGCAATGCATAATAAATCACAATAGTGGCTCGTATTTGAGAAAATAAGAAATATAGATTGAATTTGTTGTGAGTTGGTATAATAATTAAAAATTTAAAACCCCTGCCTTTTGTCATCATTGAGCCTTTGGTTGTATATTTAGAATGCCTTTACGTCTTGTTTTTAAAATGTTTTTAATATTTTATCAATAAATATAGGTCTTAAAGGACCAAAATATCATGAAGTCCCCTATGCTGATCCAACGAGTAAACATCTTTCTTGCAAGACTTGTACTAGACACAATATTGTACGCATGTGCTTTTTATAGTCAGATGAAATGTGCTTTCTGTGCCTTGTGGTAGCATGGGACACAATACCTGCATCAGTCACTCTATCTAGAAGTTTGTGGCTATGTTAGAATATTCCAAAAAGGAAATAGGAAAGACTAGGTCAGTCAATTTCAAGAAGTGAGAGTAATTTACTATTATGCATCATATTATTTCTGCAGAAAGAAGGATTCAGGTGAAGCTAAATTTGTTATCTTAAGGAGGCATATTTAGCCATTTTTGTGGAGTCACTGCAGACTATTTCTATATTGTTTGGAGACTAGCTTAAATTTTGTTAAGACTATGAGTTCAACAACCCAACTTTTTACCTCCTGTGGTGAGCACTAGGGCTTATTTTCACTAGTTCAGAGTTTTAAAAAAATTCCCATAGAGTCTTTTTGTAATAAATTATTAAAGGTCATAGAAAAGAAGTAATTATCTCAAAGTGAAAGTCTCAGAGTTGACAATATCACTCCAGATTCTAGATTTCCAAATGTTTATTGCTTCTTAATGTCAAATTCTGTAGTGTCATTGGTGTCTGTGGGTTTCCCTTATTTTCGTGTGTTTAAATAACTGATCCCTGTTTTATATGACATATTTGTCTAGACATTTCCAATAGACAGGATTTTGTTATTAAAAGTTTTAAAAATACATTGTTATCCTGGTTTCATGGGTACACTTTAACTACTCTGGCATTATAGAGATATATTTCAGGGAGAATTCACTGCTCTGGCATGTAATATAGTCATTACTGATCTCTAATTCATATATAGAGAGGAAATAGAAGACCCATGCTCTATTGTTTGACTAGATATTGCCAACATTTTGATCAGTATAGTGGATCTGGGTGGCTGACAGCTTGATTAATCTGTGCAGTCTCTGATCAGAAATATCCTCAGATTCTTTTTACTCTGAAGGATTTTCTGTCTCCTTCATTGGTAAGATCAATCAGAATGGGGATAAATTGAGTAGCTTTATAGTTGAAGGGCTATATCTCACTACAGAAAAAAGTCCTGTCTTTTCTGGCTCACTTTAGGTAGATTTTCTCAGAGAAAATTGAAAAGCAATAAAATATTACATTAAATACCTAAGAACTGAGCGCATACTCTTATTTTAAGTATTGAGCAAAAATATCCAGTTTTTCATGGTTCATGTATTATTAATAACTATATTCTAGAAATTAAAATTATTAATTAATTAAATAAAGGTATTATAATAGGCTTTGTTTTCCTTTTGTACAAGAAAAGAGCAAAGACTTACTCAGTTGTTCCCTTTAAGGGATTTTTCTTGCTATTTTTGCTCCTAATTTTTCCTAATTAAACATCTGATCAACTGCAATTACTAACCAAATATGCCAATTAGTTCCATTGAACAATAGAAAATTGTTCTAGAATCCATCAGTTCCATAAGCATATATTTCATTGAAACATATCCTCATACTGATAGAGTACTTATTTTCTATTATTATAATTAATGAATTAATTAATTTTGCAGAACCAGGGATTGAACTCAGGTCCTTGAGCTTGCCAGGGAAGCGCTTATTCCATTGAGCCATCACCCCAGCCCTTATTTTCTGTTATTCATCCTTTTCACTCTCCATAAAGCAATGCATCTTAAATGTGTATTTATTGCTACCATTTACTCTATAAACGTGTATTAGTCCCTTTTTATTCCCTTCAGGTTAAGGTCTAAATTAATATTTTTAAGGTCAATGATCAAACTAATGACAAGCCTTACTTTCCACCTATATCCAACTTACTTTCACTTTGTACTTTATATTTGAAGTTTTTACGTCTGCTTTGAGCTTTCCGATCACAACATTGCACATGAGTACCTTTGCTCATCATTACTTTCTGTATCTATTGAGAGGTCAGTTTTCTATTGTTCAATAACCAAATTCTAAGACTTCCATTGAATTTTAACTCCACAGTTTGGACACATCTAGATGTGGCCTTCTCCCTGCTGCTTTCAGCTGAGTGCTTTCATTATTAGCCTGGCATGTTGTGTGGGCATAATTATTTCACTCATAATAGGCCAAAATTTTTCTTTCTTTCTTTCATCACTAGTAAGAAGCACAGGAACTACATAAAAGAATTCAGCCAGATAGCTGCTGAAATAAACTATTTTCATAGAATATTATACATGTATGTTATTTATAATTTATTTAGATGTATGCATTTCCTTATAGATTTTTTTTCAATTTTTCCACTTTCCATTCAAAGCTTGCATTTACTATGCACTTAGTTTGTACATGAATATATGAGTTTATGTATGAATTATATATGAAATACATAAATTCTTAGTTTACATATGAATTATGAGTAATGAAGAAAAGATTAATAATGCCAGAATCACTGAAGCAAAATAACAAAAATCCTTTATAGTTTAGATTTAAAGAGAGACATTTGTGTTTAGTGTGTGATTGAAAGAATGGTAGATTTAATCATTTGATACATTTATTGATAATTTTAGGAGTTCCATGTGCTAAGAGGAAGATGGCCTCATTGTAGGTGAGTCAGAAATTGGGAGGCGATCGCAAGAGAGCAGCTCCCTGCTCTCTTCATGCTTCCTGGCTGCCTTGAGGGGAACAGATTTTCTCTGTCTTGCCTTGAGTCAGCTGACCGTGCAGATTGAAACTGTGACTCATAATAAATCCCTGCTCTGTGGCATAGTTGTTGGGCATTTTCCTCAGTAACAGGAAAGTGACTGATATAGATCCTGTTTCCAGGGAAGTGAGCTCCTTGCTGGGACTTTGCCAGATTATGTGGCATAGAAGCCTTTGGTACTGGTTTGCAGGAAGAGTTTAGAAAAGTTTGAAGTGTGATAGGAAAGTCCTAAAATTCTGTAAACAGAACTTGATGGTGACCCTGTTAGGAGATCCGAAGATCCAAATGCTGATAAGACAGGGAGGACTCAGGAGGTTTCACATGGAACAAAGACTGCAATTACTAGAGGCCATATGTTTTGAACACTGACAAAAAATTATCTTTATTTTGCTCATGTCCTGAAGATTTGTGTGAGATTTACATTAAAGACACTGAACTAAATACTATGACAATTGATCAGAGAAAATTTCAATATATCCCAAATTCTAAGCTGTTGTATGAATATTGCTGGCTGCTTTTAGCCAATAAACAGTAAGAATCAGTAAAGAAAAACAAAACAGCTACATGGTTCAAAATATTTATGACGTCATCTGAAACAAATTATCTAAAAAGTTACCACCATAGAAAGTTTGTTCACAGGAAAGATTGGCATTAAAATGAAGCCAAATCCTTTGCATAAAGACTTGCTTGAGGATATCTCAAAATAATCAAGATTCCACCCTCTCAGACCCAAAGGTGTAAGAGTGTAAAACTTTAATTTGAGAGGGACCGCTATTGGACAAGGACTAGCTGGGAGATTAGAACTCTAAGATTCATTTTATAATGTTCAGCTATCTGTGTTCTTACAGGCCATACAGCAGTAGTACAAGAGGTGCTGGATACTCCTAATGCTTTGGGAAGACCTTGGAGTCATCCATGTGGTTCTGGTTTTAGAAGCATATGAGAGTTGTGGTTTCACAGAAGTTGCTGCCAGCAAATGGTCTTCGAGGCTGGCCAGCTTGTCCCTGAAAGAGTACTGTGTGAAGCTGGTACACTAAAGCCAAAAGAGAAGTGGAGACTCTAGGAAACTGGAGATACCAGAAACAGAACTTCTGTTAAGAAAAGCTAAAGTTAGTTAATGGAGCTCACTCAGGGGAGAAGTTACATGGGCTACAATTGACATTCCCATAGGGATGGGACAACTAAGCCTTTGGCAACTCACAATCTGTCCTGTTTGGTGGACATGGAGTTACAGGATATAGTTTTTGCCACATAGGTTTTGGTTTGTTTTGAATCCATTCTTTTCTATCTGTCTATTATTCAATTTTGGAAGGGAAATGTTAAACTGTGTCATTGTATGTTGAAGATATATAACTTTCGTTTTGATTTTTACAAGAGCTCGCATCTGGGAGTTTGCCTTGAGTCTCAGAGGAGATTTGGACTTGGATTTTTGAGCAATGGTGGAACTGTTAAGACACTGAAAAACACTTAAGGATGTTCTAAGTGAACTTTCCAGAGTGAAATAGACATAAACCTTTTATAGTACAGGGGTGGAATGTTATGGTTTAAAACATTTGGAAATTGGTTGAATAATAGAGTCACATTACTCATCTGCAGGCTGATACTGTGATTAATTCAGTAGGTGAGTGTGCTGCTAGAAAGCAGGAGTTGGTCGGAGTCAAGTCACCAGGTATACAACCCAGAAAAGTGATTTTTTGTTTCTAGCTCCTTCCTTTTCTGCTTCCAGTTGACTTGGTCTAAACAGCACTCCACTGCCATGCTCTTCCATCAGGGGTCCTTTCAGGAGCCTGTTGAGAATGAATGGACTGAAATCAAATCCCATGTGAACCATTTATTTCTCCTTCTCCTCCTCTTGTTCTTCTCCTTTTTTTCTTTTATCTTTTTTTGAGCAGTTGACTATTTTGACTCAGCCCCAGGAAAGGGATATTCTGTTTTAAGAATTCAGAATCAAGAAGAAGCCAATACTGAACACTAATAAAAAGGACATTATGTTTGTTTATATTTCATTTTTACTTTTCCTGTTTTAGGTTGTATTTGTTCCCCCTTAAACAAAAGCATGAGAAACACTAATGCAATGGTTTTTGCTCAGAGAGCAGTTTAGCTCCTTGAGAGCTCTATTATTATTCTCATTGATTGAATGAATGAAGAGAAACAAACACTGTCTCCCATGCCTTGTCCCTCTGACCTTCTGTGTTTCTCTTCTGTGCCTTTTCTTAGCCTGGTAGTTTTGGTACATGTCAAGGGGTTTACTTTCTCTTATTATGTAAAGAAAGCCGGGAAAAATAAATATTGTACACAAAATGTCTCCAAATTATACCACTAAAAAGAGGCAAATATTTGCCTACCTTAATTTTAAAAGTAGTACAATTAGTAGCCAAACTCTGAACATTTAACACCTTTTTAACAATTCATTTTAATTTAAGCTGTTTTAAATTTATAATATACAAAAAATATTAAGTTTATAATATACAACATATTGGGTTAACGTGCCTGCAAGCAGGCGTAGGGGCCGGGGATTCGATCCCCCAGCCAGCTGTGCCAGCCTCACCCCCAGGGCGCACTGAGACTGCAACTGAGACTGGGCATGGTGGCATGCGCCTGTAATCCCAGCTCTTGGGAGGCTGTAAACAAGCAGATCAGTACGAGTCTGATCTAGTAGTGAGACCCTGAACACCCTGTAGACTATTCCCAAAAATACAAATACAAATACAAATAATAATAATAATAATAATAATAATAATAATATACAACATACTGTTTTGAAACATGTCTGCATTGTAAAGTAGATAACTAGAATTTACTAACGTGCATGTAATCATGTACATTTAATTGTGTAGAAAATTACAGGGCAATTGAACAGATAGCAAAATGACCATTTTATCCAATACAAACATATACTTTTCCCTGTATTGACATCTTTTATTAATATTTTATCTTTTATACAATTGATGAAAACATAATATTTATAATGAATGGCTTTTAATGGTATTCTAAGGTTCTTTTTTCTTTCTTTCTTTCTTTCTTTCTTTATTTCTTTCTTTCTTTCTTTCTATGTATTTAATACAGGGTGTCTCTATGCAGCTTAGACTCTTAGGGATCCTCCTGTTTTCAGCCTCTCCAGCACTGTGGTTATAGGTGTGTGCCACCTCACCCAGACTGGTGGCTGGATTAGCATTCGTAGGTGCGAAGCTAGCCTGGCATGTGGAGCTGGAGATCGAACTCAGGCCCCGCACTTGCCTAAATAGGTGCTTAGTCCACTGAGCTATCTCTCTGGCCCTAAGGTCTTTTATTTAGAATAGATTTCCTCATTTGTTTAAGTGAATGAAGTGCTTGAAAGGTTAGAAGTTAAATTTGTATTCCCTGGTAGGAATGTAAATTAATACACCCATCATCAATGATAATATATGGTGTTTCCTAATAAAGTTAAGGTCTACTATTTAATCCTTAGCATGTTATATAAATCTTTTCAAATTAATAATTCATCCCAACTTAAATTTTTGTGTACTTAGACAAAATGTTCCCCAAATTTTTTACCCTTGAAGTCCTTTGTAACAACCATTGCATATCTAATTCTATGAGACTGCTTTATTTACACTCGACAGACACGGCAATCAGAGTTTGTGTGTGTCTTGTTTCACTTAATATAATCTCCACTTTCACCTATATAATATTTCAAACAACAAGCTTTCCCTTAAGAATTGGTAGTATTTCTCTGTTGGAGTGTGTGTGTGTGTGTGTGTGTGTGTGTGTGCATGAGTACTTCATATTTTTTATCCATTCACTTAGTGATGGAAATTTAGGTTAGTTCACATATTTGTTACTCTGAGTGATACTTCAATGAATGTGAATATGTATATTGTAAAAACTAATTTTAGTTTCACTGTGTTTATTCCATATTGGGATTAAGGATTAAATAGTAGTCCTTGTCTTTATGAGGAAACACCATATATTATCTTCCATAATAGGCGTACTAATTTACCTTCCTATCAAGAGATAAAAACTTAACTTCTACACTTTCAGGCACTTCTTGCACTTAAACAATTAGGAAACCTATTCTAAATAAAGGACAATGCTTGCTAGTGTTTTTTCTATACAAAAATAAAAATTCATAATTTACAATAGACAGTAAAATACAAATTTCTCCCAATAAATTTGAATTTAGATCACATATATAAATAGACAATTTAAAATATTAGCAAACTTCTGACAGGATGAACATATTAAAGATTCTAAAGCTGTCACTTAGTCCTCAGTTGAACAGGACCTATTGTAGTGCTACCACATATCCCGAAATACCCAACAACAATAACTCATGTGTATTTTATATTGTTGTACTGCCAAGACACCATTCCTTCCTAGTAGAAGGAAGAGTGGAAGTGAATCTATATGTCAGAGTTATATTCCTAAGTAGTGACCTGCAAGAAAAAAATATATATTTCAAAAATATAATTTATTGTAATTACAAGGTCTTATTAATTACACTTTAATTTATACAGTAAAAAAGAGATTATAAAGGTTTTTGTGTGGCTTTAGGTTATGTTGCATCTAATATTAATTAAATCATTACGTTTATTTCTTTATAAATTCATAGGATAATTTCTTGTTCTGCTATTAAATAGACATTATAAACTAAGCAATAAAAAAAGGAAAATCAAAATGTAACTGGAAACTACAGAAATGATTTATCTATAGAAAATTAAGGTGCATGATTTCCATTACTGCCTGCTTAAATATCTTGACAGCTGTATAAGTAATTATTAATATTTATAAAATAGGTGAAGTGATGTGCTATACTGTATATTTTAACTATGCCTATGTATCAATAGATTATTTTGTTCTTATATTATTCATGCTTGAAAGTTGACTATACTTTTAATACATTGCATACTTATCTTTAAAATATTTATGATTACTAGAATGTATTAAATAAGAGAAAAACTTATTCAAGTACTCTAGAGTGAAAATAACTTCAAATATCATTACTATTAAACCTATTTTCATATAATAAAACCCTAAAATCTTAATCATCATTATGTGTGTCTAATTTTGCTTAACAAATCAACCTCAAATTCAGTCCCCTAAAATGACACATATTATTAGAAGCCATGGTTTCACCTTTCTTTAATCAGAAATTTGAGCAGGTGCCAGTGTCATTCTTTGCCTCCATGACACACGGACTAAGGTCACTTAGTACTGCTGAATTGCTGGTGGACTGGGATCAAATTCCACTCTTGTTCTGATCAGACCTACAGCACCCTGGCCTGAACCTAATTTGAAATGCTTCCAGGAATGCTCCTAAACAGCATATCCAAATTGTTAGTTTCAGAAGGGCTGGCTATCTTAGACAGCAGGGTTTCTGGCTTTGCAGTAGTATTCCAAGTATAGTGAGCACAAGCTGTCAGATCCTACAGGGAAGTAGACAAGCCTGTTGTGCTTTATTTTTCTCCTTTTAAAAAAAATAATTTTATTGAAAAACCAGACAGATAGTGAGGTTAAACCCAACTGCATATGTTGTAGGGTAATAATAAGCTTCTCTTCTGGAGGGCTAATAACTTAAGTTTGCAGACCAAAAATTAGAGAAAAGGAAGGGCTGCAAGTACACTCAACATTTTGGCCCTAGCCTTTCAAGGTCAGTGAAGACTCAGGACAGAGGAGAACCTGTACTGTAACATCATGTAACTCAATTGTGTCCCAAATTTTCTAATCAAGGAGATTATGGGTCTCCAGAGCAATGTGATTGATGACATAGAGTGTGCCTAAGGAGAGTCACATGGAGAGAAAACACTCTTGCAGTCTTTTACAGAGAGCAAATTGTTCAAACAATGACCACGACTCCTCCACATGACTGACACTGACAAGGGATCTGCAAACTGCGGTACAGGGTTTCAGGATAAATCCTGAGGGGACTTGTCTGACCTTACCAGACACAAAAGTTGCATTTCTTGTTATATAGGTCTTGCTTTATCTTGGTCATATCAACCCAACAGAAAAGTATATAAATGAGGTATAAAAAGTGATGCCATATTAATATGCTGAGCTGTGAAAGGCTCAAGTCAACAACTTCTGACATTGCTTTATTTTTCTTAGTTTTATTAGTACATGTTTACAATGAGAATACTTCCCTTCATCCTGGGGAGTTGGTACATGCATGTAACCTATTTCAATTACCTTTTTTGTTACTTTCCTCTCCCTTTTCTCTCTCCTCTCTCCATTTCCTGTTGCATTTCCCTTTGTAAAAGATGCATCTCTCTTTTGCTCCCTGATATATATATATATATATATATATATATATATATATAGGTTTTTGTGTGGTTTTATTTTGTTCCATAACTTATCTTATTTTTCACTTTTTCATATAAGACATATTTAGAGTCTATGTGTTTGATTTGTGTTGTGCTTTAGTAGTGGAAAATTAAGGCAGAATCCTGGAGAAAATATTAAACTGCCTCTTAGTGGGAGAAGTAGCACAAGTATATGATGGCGATTTTACTAATTTAGAGTTGGCCTACTGGTTACAATTATATCCATTCTGCAGGCAAAATAAGCTCGAGACTCCCAAAAGTCTCATAATACTACACCTTTGATTTCAAAATCAAAGTCTTGAAATGTAAATCTTTTCTTCATACAAATGAGCATCTTTGGTTTCAGTTTGTCAAGTACTCAAACATTCTCAATCTATTTTAATATATCAAGATTTGCTGTAACTTAGAAATTTTTTATTTTTAAAATCTTATTGGATAACATACAGCTTTCTTTAGTAACAAATCCACTAGTACATTGGCACATGAGCATCATTATTTCCAGGTATATACAGGACCGTTCCTTTGTACCTTTTTAAGTTCGTTTCCATGAATACATACTTTTCTGTTACAGCTCCAACGATCTGTCTCTTAGGATGAGACCCCATCTCCTGATAGCATATGTAACTTCACCATCTGTGAAGGTACTTATCCCATACATACTGACAGGGTATATATAGGGTAACATTTTCAGTTAAATTTCTTCAAAAGAGAAATGTTATAGACTAATGGTTATTAATTCTCCAGAGCAGTTTTGCAATCAGCTGGGAATATATTGCCAGTTTCTCAAGTTCTCCTTGTTAGAAATACTCTCAGTATGTGTTGTTTCCATTTTTTTGCAAGGCTTTTACTAAAAATCTAATTTAACATTAAATTTGTATAGCTTCTTAAGCCTGAAATTTAGTTATTATTTTGGAGTGTTCATAAGCCTTTTACTTGTATTGTCCTTTATTGCCATTCAAAGTGTTATAATTTACTGAAATATTTGAAGATTTCTATGAACTGAATTATCATTTAATTCATTAGATAAATGTCACTCACTCATTTCATTCTAGATTTACTTATAGTAGAATTGAAACTCAATTTGTTGTAGGAGAGTCACACTTAAAGGAATTCCTCACATGGATTTTGAGTGGATCTAATAAGCATGCCCTCAGTATTCTTAGAAGAATACTGAGAAAACCCCTATGTCCTTGTAGGCCATAGAAAACTGCTGAAAGTCTCATGGCTACAACCTTAAATTTCAGTCAGTGCTTTAATGGAAGTTTTTTGGACTCAGTCTGCCTTAAAGGCATTTTTTAAGTGAGAAGTGGTTGAGAGAAATTATGAAGATGACAATGTTTTAATGTAGTTCCAGTAACTCTTAGTTCTTTTATATTTTAAATTCTTCTTAAAACTTAATTATTTTTCAACATTTTGTGTAATCATACTGTCTCATATGTGACTCAAATAATTATCTCTTACCTTCAACATTTGCACAGAAATATTGGTCAAATGCACATCATTAAGGATATTCCAATTGTGTATGTCTACACATAACCACAGAGCAAGACTTTCTCTTGCCTACATTAGCAACAGTTTTGACCCTCATCAAAGATATCCAGGTACGCTGCACTTGCCACCTAAATAAGGCATGATGGTGCACGCTTGTAATCCTAGCACAAGGGAGGCTGAGACAAAAGATCACTGTGCACCTGAGCTGTGTAGTGAGAACCTGTACCAAATAAATAAATGAAAAAAATTAAATATCTAAAAAGATAGATCAGCATACTAAGTGCCTTCTCCAGCAAGCACAGGGGCCAGGGTTAATCTCTGGCACCACATGCTGCACTGGCCCCCCTCCCAGGCACACTGATCCAGCCACAGGGAACCAATGTGGTAACAGGAGGACCACTTCAAGTTTGAGCTGCATAGTGAGACTGTGTACCAAATACATTTAAAAAATAATTAAAGAATGTTCTGAGGATTTCTGCTTTTCTAGGCCAATCTAGCTTGTTTGTTATGTAGTTCTGAAACAAAAGTCTTGAACTGTGATTATAATTACAAAGTGTATATATCAATATGAAATATTTTGTTTTATTTATTTATTGTTTATTTAATCATTCACTGATTCATTTATATTGCAGTACCAGGGATCAGACTCAAGACCTTGTGCTTTCTAGGCAAGCTCTTATTCCACTGAGCTATCTCCTAGGACCCTGTGTTAGTTACTTATTGATGTGTCATAAATTATTTCAGAACATTGTCCTTAAACAATAGCCATTTCAGTTGGGGAAGTAGCTCAATAGAATAAGTGCTTGTTTGGCAAGCACAAGGGCCTGAGTTCAATTCCTGGTTAAAAAAAAAAAAAATTGCCATTTCATTGCAATCAAAGTCTATTGGTCAAAAATTCACAATGTACTTGTTTTTTATTCCATTGGGGGATTTCACTGCAGTCATTGCATGTTTTTGGCCTGGCATAAGGCCTGATTGGGAAGCAGATGGGGTCTTCTCTATGTACTTTTGTTCCTTGGCACAAGATCTGGAGGCTGGACTCAAATGTGTGTCTCAATTAGAGTGCACATTCACTTCTCCTCAACAGGGCACTCACTTTACGGCAATAAGAAATTACATAAAATTTGTCCTAGCATTCCCTTAACTGAGTGTGCACCAAGAAGTAAGAGTGGATGCTGTCAGTTTTGTGGAGTTTGAATTAGTTTTCAAGTCAATGGAACAAAGTATTAAACACCAGAGACATAAAAGAGGCTTATCTGACTCATGATTTGCATAGGTTCAGTCCATGGCTACTTGGTTCTGAAGCTGAACTGGAAAGGCAGAAGGGCATGGTAGGGACAGATGCTCACCCCGCGACACAGAAGAAGCAAAGAAGAGCCTGCCAATCACAAATATGTAAATGCATGGCTGGGGAGCTAGCTTGGTGGTCTAAGCACCTGTATGGCAAGAGCAAGGACCCATGTTCAAGCCCCGGTACTGCATGCCATGCCAACCCCAGAGAACCCTAGCAGCACTATGAAGGCAAATGAGACCGGGAATGATGGTACACACCTGTAGTCCCAGCGCTGGTGAGCTTGAGACAGGAAGACTACTGTCAGTCCCAGCTGTGGAGTTATGCCCTATGCCACATAAATAAATAACAACAACAAAAAATGTCAACGTGAACCAGGTTTTGGTGGTAAGTAAAATGTTCTACTACAGAATTTGTTCAAATTATCTTTTAATTTTATGATACTGCAAATTCAATGAAAATAGAGTTATGGTATCTCATTGAATACCATGTCTACCATATTCCCAGAAACTTGTTGGATTTACGTTCTTATGCCTTGAAGGAATATGTTTAACTTAGTCTACATGAAATCTAAAAATTCTGACAAATTTATTACAATATTTACTTTAGTTATCTGTTTACATTTTATAGGTATAATTAAGTTTTGGAAGACATTTACATTTTTAAGATCCATAAATACAAAATTAAGTTTTCTCCAAGTATAAGAACAAGAAAATAGTTTTTAAGAAGTACTATTTGTTTTTCACAAATAATAGTCAATAGTCTTCATTAGTCTAAGCCTATAATGTTTTCTAAACCAGTGTTATTCAAAGAAACAAAGGAATGCCTTCTCAGCTTCAGAGTAGCTTTGTAAGAGGGGATCTAGTTCCTCAATCAGTTATGAAGAAAAACTAGGCTGCTCTGTCTGGAATTTGCTTTCACATTAAGACTGGTGTTTTGGTTTAGGTCTTAGGTATTTGTGTTACTTTTGGCAGAGACTGATAGCAACTATGGAAGGGCATCCTAAATAAAAATGGAAAACAAAACAAAATATTGTCAGTACACTATTGTTTTAACTCATGGGTATATAAAATACAAACATGGTAGATTTACTGCATTAAGTGAGTATAATGTGCATCTTGTGGTTAGAATTGCTTCATTTTTATATGGCTGAAAGCAGTTATTACAATAATTCAAGTCACATTTCTTTTTTTGATAGCATATGAAGTGAGTTGGAATACATATAGAATTTGTGCCTCACTCAAGTACCCTAGTGTTAGCTCTTCTTTCTTAACAAAAAGACAGAAAGAAGGTGAAAGAGTACATTTGACTTGATAATTAGTATTATCTATTCCATAACAATTACACATGTATGCATTTAAAGGCCACTATGATAAAATAATATGAAAGACAGAATTAAGCTTCTTTAAAAAACAATCAAATATGCAAATTTGAGATACAACCATGAGATTGAACAGATGTTCAAAAATCTAGCACAATGCGTTTATTCATTCTAAATATGTTTGCATAATGTATTGCATGCTATTTTGTCAAGCATATTTGCATGTAAATGTATGTGTGGCCCTGATTTTGCCATCTTTAATCATGTAAAGCTGCCACTGACTTCTTGGGGGAATTAGGTAATGTTAGTTGTGGCAGAAACAGGCCATGGGGAAGGTCTCACAACAGCTAGAGCAAATGTGCCTGTCTGAGTTACTTTTGTCTTTCCTGATACTTGGCACTCACAGGTTAAAGCAGGAAAGATTTATTTCAAGTTTGTAGAGGTTTCAGTCCAGAGTTGGCTGGCTCCAAGACAGTATGTTGTGTTAGAGGGGCATCCCAGAGAAGACATAGCTTACAGCACAGCAGGCAGAGTAAGCAAGATGTAGTAACAGCAACAGCAAAACTTCCTTCCCTTTTTCACTTTATGCTTCACCAGGTTACAGACCAAATCTGGGGAGTGGGGGGTGGTTGCCATTATCCACACGAATAAGCCCAGCGTTTCACCCTAAATTCACATTCTCACACCCCACATTCAGTCACCTCTGAAAAGTCTCACAGTGAGTGCCTGAGCCTTTAGGGGAATATTTAGTTACAAGCTAAAACAGTGTCTGTTGACTCTAGATGTGTAGTTACATAGCAATTTAAAAAAAAAATTAAAGAGAGTGTAAATCAGAATTAAAACAGAAAAAATTATAAGTGATGCAGAATTTCACTTAACAAAGTAGTATAAATTTCACAGTAATTATTGTAATACATAGTGTTGTCTTCCAACCAGTTATTCATATTACCAGATATATGCTTGTAAAATTGGAAGAAGAAAGAAATGTACAAGAAATTAAGAAGAGGAAAAATACAAGCAATTGAAAAAAAGAGACAAAATAAATTAAGTATTGTCTGCTCCATTCCATAGACCAGCAGAAATGCACAGTACAGTGGTCCAAACCATCCTGCTTACATACATAGATATATCTCTTTTCCCCACTCCCTCACCTGTCCTCCTCAATTCAGTAACTCTTTCCTTTCAAAGATTCATTCCCTTTTGCCAGTATCTATTGTATTCTTCAGATTGGTGGGTTGTTGTTAAACTAGTTACATAGTAATTCTTAAAGGCAAAGATTGACAAGAGCTTCATAGATCTATACAGAATATTTACAAAAGAAGCACTAAAATATAATATCAATATAAATTAATATCAGCTTCAATTCTTTCAATTCATTAATTCAATGATAGTATTTTCTCCATATTTGTGACTCTTTTTAGTGTAAGTTCCTCTCAATCTTCTCCTGCTTCATATGCCCCACTCATACACCTCCTGTATATCTCTATCAATCACTTAATCAGTATTACAACCCTGATTTGGAGGGCACCAAAGCACTCAGATCATTGTTCTGTCTTTGGTATAGAGTACTTACAATAAAGAAAGGTATATTTTAGTTATCTTGTCTTTATATTTCAACACAATTTTTAATGTGTGATAAGTTGTAGTTTTCTGGGTTTTAGTAAACATTTTGATGTTTTGATAATCTGTAAATTTTAGTATCATTTCTAAAGTGGATATTCCTTATATGGCAAATTCAATCATTCAACAAAAATTACTTAATAATTTGTACTTTCTGGATTTTTTTTTGAGAGACATCTTTGTGCATTTCAAAATAACTCCCTTTTCACATGTTTATATTTATGCCTGTACTGTTGTATTGGTTTTATATATCTGGATAACCTCAAGTAATAAAACATTAAAAGATTTCTCTTTTCTGGAGATTTTGCATATATAAAAGCTCTACTAAATGAATAACACTTTCACTAAATTAAAATTAATAAAATAAAAAGTGCAAAAATGTATAAATACTGCAGCGAGAAACTTATAAGTTTTGTCAAAAATAGATTTCCACTGTGGATTTCTAGTGATTTTTGGAAAGGAGCAGTTAGTATTTAATTCATTTTGTCTCCTTTTTTCAATTCTTTTTCCCCTTTCTCCTTTGTTATATATATTTTTCTTCTAATTTTGCATGTATGTATTTTGGAATATAAACAACTAATTTGAAGGCAACACTATGCAATACAACACATACTGTGAAGTTTATATTATTGTGTTTAGTGAATTCTGTATCATTTGTAATCTTTCTTTCACTTTCTTTCTTTCTTTCTTTCTTTCTTTCTTTCTTTCTTTCTTTCTTTCTTTCTTTCTTTCTTTTTGTGGTAACAGGGCTTGAACTCAGGACCCTGCACTTGCCAGGCAGGTGCTTATTCTACTGAGCTATCTCCCTGGCCCCTGTGTTTTTGTTCTAATACTACTTTTTTTTCCCTTTTTCAATGTGGTTTAATTGCCAAGTATCTAAAGCTCAATGTGCCGTGCAATGTAAGTATTATGGATTGACACTGGTTAACTCCATTTTGATGCAAATAAAGTCTTAAAGGTTAAATAGTACCTAGCCAGCATTAAGAGACTGGGGCTCCAAGAAGTGGGTGTAGAGAAGCTCTATAGGTGAAGAAGCAAACAGAATGAAAGTGGATCTGAAAGTGTAAAAAAAAAATTCTACTTTGTACTCTCTTTAAAAATTAATAAAAGATTCTGAAAGAATGGTATATTCTTGAAATAATACATTAAAAATATATTTGGAATATTTTCTTCTACTTTTGTGCTTGAATAAAGGTATGGACAGGTGAATGTGTGAAAAACCTTAAAAGTGATTATTAACTGAAAATTACAATTATCAGTAAAAGTTTAAAATTTGTATAGATGTATTATTAAAACGTGTCACACATTATATCTCTTTACTCTAAAAATCTCTGTGTATATTTCCAAAATTTGTCAACCTAATCTACACAGCTCCTATGCTACTAAAGCATCAAAAGTTCAAAGTCAATAACTAGATTCTAGAAGACATTTAAAGCAGACTAAGTTTCATGAGGCTCTTAATACTGTATTGTATGCATAGAATAATATGATTTATTTGGTAAAGTTTTAGCAAAAATAAGAATATATGGTTGAATCATAATCTGTATTGCTTAAAATGTTTCTGAAGTTCTCATATAAACATAAATCAACAATCATGTTTAGTATTTTATTCCTGAGAACTGAGTAAAACAATTACATCTAACAACAGTATGTTTAGTTTCAACTAACTGAAAAATATTGTACTCAAATATTTTGAGACTATAATTATGACACAAATAGATATGTCAGTAGGCTAAATTAATACAAGACAATTATTTTCAATAAGAAAATATTTTCTCTGAAAAAAAGAAAGTGGGGCTGACCAGATAGCTCAGCAGATTAAAGTGCCTGTTTAGGCAGAGCAGGGACCAGATTTGTTCCTTGGCCAATCCTACTCCAAGATTGAGACTGGGCAGGGTGGCATGTGCCTGCAATCCCAGCACTTGTGAGACTGAAAGCAGGGGGATCACTAGGGTCCGATCTGTGTAGTGAGACCCTGTAGACCGTGTACTAAATACATAAAAAGAAAATAGTTTCTCATTAATCTGTATAGATGAAAGGTTAATAACCTTTCATAGCATAAGATTATACAGTGGTGTGGTAATATTTGAGATTACATTAGAGTGCAAATGGAATATGTATTGCTTTGCATATTCCATTATACATATAATACTAGAGACTATGTGTTTTATATATTTACTTTCTATAAATATAGTTCTGGAATATAGAATAAAGTTTGCATACAAGCATGTTAAGCATATATCTACTCTATGCCTCTTATGAGTCCATATAAAATACTTTGGGTTAGACCAAAAGAGCAATGATCTAACATTGGCTAGCCGTTTCTTGTGTTCCAAAGATCAATGTAGCTAATCAAAGCTAAGCATACAGTTGAGTTAAAATTTTCACAAGAGCATAAAATAAATCAAGTAGACTTAGCACAATTTGTTCATCTTTTTTATGTGAACAGTTCATGAAAAATGGCTTAAATTTATCCACTACTCTTAGCAGATGCTAAACCCCCATGTTATTCAGGAGAACAATACTCAACTTCACTTCCTCTGAGGTATATCAAGAGACAATTACATTCTCCCTTTGCTATAAATAGTGTTTGAAAAGCCATTAATACAGCAACAGAATAATAATTTAGATTTTTGGGGATTTTTTTTTTTGGTGGTACTGGGGATTGAACTCAGTGCCCTGTGCTTACCAGGCATCGACTTACTGTACTGAGCTATGTCCCCTAGCTCAGGTGATCCATTTTTTGCAAGAACACCAAAACAACAGATATAGAAGAGAACAATGTGCTAGATTTTGGAGGAAAATGAACTAAGCTGTAGAGAAAAAAAGTTTTAAAAAGTGGTACAGTAAAAGAGTACACATGAAGCAAGTTTAAACAAGACCAAAAAAAAAAAAAAAAGCACCTTATTCTAAAATGTGGACTGGCCTGAAGGTGGCGCTGTTGGAGTAAGTCAACCCCAGTTGATTCCGGATGAGATATTTGTTAGAATTAATCAGCCTGATGTGAAGGTGGAAAAGCTGTACTCTGGGCTCTACTACAGTTTTTCCCTAGAATTTGTATCTACTTGCCAGGATTTTCTAAACAAACTTTTAGTCCCACTGGAGAATTGTCACGTTTATTTCCCAGGCATTTTCAATTACGTAGTAAGACTCAAAAAATGCACCCTAGGAACAGAGAGATAGCCCAGTGGCTTAGGCGCTTGCCTGGCAAGTGCAAGGTCCTGAGTTTAATCTCCGGTTTAAAAAAAAAAAAAAAAAAAAAAAACGTATCCTGGTTTTAGATTTCCATCGATCTTAAGAAAAATCTGGTATTATATAATTTTTTCCATTTTTATTGTGGTAATAAAAGATATTAGTATTTACGTGGTTCAGATCTTCAAGAATTTCCGCTACAAGGTAATATATTTCTTATCTCATAATATTTTTCACACTCAGAGCTTTCCTGTTTGTATTCTACTAGTATTCTAGTAACCCTTGTCATGACTTGATTCAAATTTTGAACAACAGTATCCACTGGAACACTCTATTTTGGTGCAATATTTTCAGGCCCATGCTCCTCAGGTGTTCTTTTTCAGCTTGGGGTGCAAGGTGACTATTTGACCTTGATCATCCTTTAGCCCTCCTTCCTTGACACTCCAAAGAGTCAGGAGATTCCAGGGAATTTTTCTCAAGAACTTTACTGGTTCAGTTCCCTTGGCTGACCCACTCCTTTTAATTCCCTTTGTGTGTCCCTTGCTGTAATAGATAAGAACTCAGGGGATCCCACAGCAGTTTCTCTACTGACCTCAGAAGCTATCAGTCCCTCAATTAATTCCAGCATCAAAGGATTATGGTATTTCCCTAAAACTGGGATGCAACTCTTTCTTGTTTCCCATCCTTTTGTTTGATAGCTTTGATGACAAGTATCTCTTGTTGTACCATATTAAAACAAAGTCTTACTGCAACAATAATAAAAAACATCTATACAATTTTATTCTATAATCATTTTTAAGTCCTTAAAATAAAAGACAGATAATTGTGCACACAATGGAGTTTTATCTCAGCTAGATGCTGAAAAGTACAACTTTTCAATTTGCTTTCACCTGCTTACAAAGAACGAGATATTGTACAAACACACAAATAACCTTAATTTTTTATCATATCCCCTAGACAAGAATCAGTGAGTACAAATTAACTGATAGTTATGAAAACTATATTTATTCCCAAAATTGTTTGTAAATATTTATGATAAATAAAAAATATTTAGCCATGGATATGTAAAATCACATACCTCAGACAGCATTTCTCCACTCCTCACCTCTACATTTTCAAACCTACTAAACAAAATCATGCTTTCTTGTTTGACACTGTTTTAAATTGTTTCATTTGTGACAGCCAACTTCCTATAGCATAAGTCTTAGGGTCAGCGGGATAGCTCTGCAGACCAAGTGCTTGCTTAGGGAAGTGCAGGAGCCAGGGTTTGATCCCTAGCTCTGCGTGCTGCACCGGATTCACCCCTGGGTACACTGAGCTTGCAATGGCGTTGGGTGTGGTGGTGCATGCCTGTAATCCCAACACTAGGGAGGCAGAAATCAGGAAGATCACTATGAGTCTGGGCTGTGTAGTGAGACCTTGCACAAACCCCCCCCCAAATACCTAGAACATAAGTCTGTAACTAAGAAATTTGTTCATTATTTTTTTAGGTACACAAAAAATAGATATTCTCTGAGCTAGATAATATTCTACGCTATACAGAGGCATTAGGAATCAAGAGACAAAATACAGACTTCTAAAATTTTAGTACTTTTGCAGTATATAATTATTAAATTTGTCATGAGGAGCTAAAACTTATACAAATACATCTTAAGCCCCCCCCACACACTTTATTTTCTACCATGTCACTATTTTCCTTCTCTGCCTCTTCCAATTCTTGGTTCTCTTCACATTTGCAAAAGCTCTATTCTCTTCTTCAATCTTTCCCATCCAATTTACTCCACTCCCTCCAACTCCTTTTTCCTTATCCATTGGAAAAGACCTTTCTTCTTTTTTACTTTTCTTCTTTACTTATTTACTTCTCTGTCTCTCTGTCTTGTCTCTGTCTGTCTGTCTCTCTGTCTCTGTGTCTGTGTCTGTGTCTCTCTCTGTGTCTCTCTCTGTGTCTCTCTCTGTGTCTCTCTCTGTCTCTCTCTCTGTCTCTCTCTCTGTCTCTCTCTCTCTCTCTGTCTCTCTCTCTCTCTCTCTGTCTCTCTCTCTCTCTCTCT
>NW_004524673.1:2885407-2887102 GCF_000260255.1 Octodon degus
ATAGGTCTGGAATCATTAACTACAGCCATTAGACAAGAGAAAGAAATAAAAGGAATAAGAATAGGCAAAGAAGAAGTTAAATTATCTTTATTTTCAGATGACATGATACTTTACTTGGAAGATCCAAAAATCTCCACCAAGAAGCTACTAGAATTAATACAGAAATTCAGTAGCATAGTAGGTTAAAAGTCAATACCAAAAGTCAATAGCATTCCTCTACACAGACAACAAACACACTGAGAGCGAAATTGTAGAAACAATACCGTTTACAATAGCACTGAGAAAAATTAAATACCTTGGAATTAATCTAACTAAAGAAGTCAAATACCTTTTAAAGGAAAATTACAGTACTCTGCAAAAAGAGATCATAGAGGATTTCAGAAAATGAAAAGATATTCCATGCTCCTGGATAGGAAAAACCAACATTGTGAAGATGGCCTTACTTCCAAAATTGCTGTACAGATTTAATGCAATCCCTATCAGACTACCACCAACATACCTCACAGATATACAGAAATCATTCCTAAAATTTATCTGGAACCGGAAACGACCTAGAATAGCAAAGGCAATTCTGGGCAATAAAAACAAGGCAGGAGGCATTACAATTCCTGACTTGAAATTATACTACAAGGTTACTGTGATAAAATCAGCAAGGTACTGGAAACAAAATAGACCTGAGGATTAATGGAATAGATTAGAAGATGCTGAAGTCTCTACGATCATACTCAGTATCCTGATCTTTGACAAGGGGCCAAACACACTTACTGGAAGAAAGATAGTCTCTTTAACAAATGGTGCTGGAAAAACTGGCTCTCTACATGCCAAAAACTCAAATTTGACCCAGGTCTATCACCATGCACTAAATTAAAGTCAAAATGGATTAAAGATCTAAACATTAAAGCAGAGACACTAAATCTCCTAGAAGAGAAAGTAGGAGGAACTCTTGAAGACTTAGGGGTAGGCAAAGAGTTCATGGACAGAAATCAAATTGCACAGGAAACATTGAAAGAATTAACAACTGGGACCTGCTCTTACTGAGTTTTTTCACGTCAAAAGAAATTACCAATAAAGTGAAAAGGCAACCCATAAATTTGGAAAAAAATCATGACAAATAAGTACTCAGACAAAGGTCTACTCTCTAAAATCTATAAAGAACTAAGAAACACTAGGGCCCCAAAATTTAAGGACCCAATCCAGAAATGGGCATCCGAGATGAACACACACTTCTTTTTTTTAGTATAATAAAAGAATAAAGATTTTTATTAAGCATTATAAGTTGCATTCAATAGCCTCCAGATACACCACACCACAGTCCACGGACAGTCAATCAGATCCAACAGCAGTTCATTCTTCACAATCCTTGAGTTAGGGCAGAACTCCATTCAACTTAAAGTAAAATCCTCCTTAGCTCTTACGGGCAAGGGTTTGTATAGTTACACCTCATTTCTGATCACTAATGTGATGAAGAGCATCAGAAGTATATGAAAACGATAAGAAGTGATTCTGATTTCAAAGTACATTGTTTGGAAACATTAACAAAAACATCAAAATGATAGAAGTATACCTGCTTCTACTAAATTCTTGATGGGAAAGTTCTCAAGAACAAGCAATTTGTTTCCTGCTACAGAAGGAGGGGGTGGTGATATTTTTTTTTAAGATCAAAGGGTTTTTTTTTCACAGAATTTCATATTTTAC
>NW_004524673.1:2888184-2890539 GCF_000260255.1 Octodon degus
TACTCTTCTTTATTTAAGACAGCTGCCTCCAGAGCAGCCTCCCTGCGGCAGGTGCTGTCTGTACTTAGTGCATTTAAATGAGGATTTGTATTGCAAGTTTTAGAGTCAATGTTCAAGGCACTTTCAGAGTGGCTTGGGGCCCTCATGTCACCTGCACTCCCATTCATCTGGGGTGCCGGCTTCTCATCAGCCATCACTCCGTTTTCTGCCAGGGACCTGTCTGAAGACACTGCAGAGGACTTTGATTCCCCAGATTTTGACCTCAGCTCTTTGGCCACTTCTTCTGCCAAAGCAGCATAAGGAGGTCTAGGCTTTCAGGGAAGGAAAGGGATGCCATGTCTCGAGTTTGATCACAATTTTATCTTGTTCAAGGATGGAGAATTATAATGTACTACTTAAATTATTATGAGATGAGGGTTGCACAGAGCATCAAAGATCATCATCAAGAAGTGATTGGTTTCTGCAGAGAGAATGATTTCCATGGCTTGGTGACATATGACTCTGATTATGCACTGTGCAACATCCCCTACTACTTCAATGTCCATGCCCTAAAACTGAGCCACAATGGGAAAAGTCTCATGACAAGCCAATACCTGATGCATGAAGTTGCCAAGCAGCAGGACTTGAACCCAAATCGTTTTCCTATTTTTGCTGCTTTGTTAGGAACACACACTTCTCAGAGGAAGAAATTAAAGAAGCGAATACATATATGAAAAAATGCTCCACATCGCTAGCCATTCATAAAATGCAAATTAAAACCACATTGAGATATCATCTCACCCCAGAAAGAATGGCTATCATAAAGAAATCACCCAACAATAAATGTTGGAGAGGCTGTGGGGAAAAAGGAACCCTTCTCCACTGCTGGTGGGAGTGTAGATTGGTGCAACCATTATGGAAATCAGTATGGAGACTCCTTAGAAAAGTTGCTCTGGAAATCCCCTTTAAATCAGCTATTTCTCTACTGGGAATTTTCCCAGAGGATCTGAAAATATTATATCATAGGGATATATGTGTGCCTATGTTTATAACAGCACAATTTGTGATAGCCTAATCTTGGAAACAACCAAGATGCCCATTACCTGAGGAATGGTTGAAAAAGATGTGGTATTTTTACACAATGGAGTATTATTCAGCTATTAAGAATGATAAATTGCAAGCCTTTATATTGAAGTGGATGCCACTTGAACACATACTCATAAGTGAAGTAAACCAGACACACATTTGATAATATATAGTCTCCCTAGTGTAAGAACTCAAAAGAAGAAATACAAATAGAAAGATATAAAACAAGTAAAAGGAAAGCAGGATCTCCAGAACTTAACTAATAAAGACAGGGAAAGGAGAAGAGATAGGAAACATGACAATGTCAAGCCATACAGTTATAAGTAGAAGATGAGCAAGGCAATGATCCTGAGAATCTTCAGAAGATTTTTTAATCTAGCAGTTATTTGGAAAGATTCTCACCCTGACTAACTATATATGCTGATACCTGTGAACTAAGCTACTGCACTGCAGATGGTAATTTGTAATAGTAGTTTCATGTTCGGAGTGCCTGTCATTCTGGTCTACTGAATATGGGCTGCTTGTCATGACATGCCAGTTGCTGCTATGAAATCTCTCAGGTAGATGGTTGTTCAAGAAGAAGGGGATGGTGAATGAAAGCAAGAGACAGGAAAAGAAATATTGTGGGAATGTCCTGCTTCAAGGTTGTATATGGTGAGATTTTTGGACTTACGTGCAAACATAAGAAGTATAAAATTCTTTATACCTATTTAAAAATATATTCTAATTTTTAAATGTTTTTTTTATCATATTCTATAGGGACTTAAAGTTCAACATATCAGTACTTGATGAAAAATACCTGTTCCATGTTATGCCTAAGATGTTTGATATGCAGACAGATAGTGAGGTTAAGCTTAATAGCCTAAGTTGTTTGATAATAACAACAAGATTGTCTTCTGTATGGTTAACAACCTAAGATTGCAGACCAATATTAGATAAAAAGGAGGGCTGCAAGGAAAGTCAACATTTTGGCCCTAGCCTTCCAAGGTCAATTAAGACTCAGAACATATGAGAACTTGTACTGTAACATCAGGTAACTCGGTAGTGTTCCAAATTTTCTGATCAAGGAGATTATGGGGCCAAAGAGGAAAGTAATTGATGATGTAGAGTGTGCCTAAGTAGAGTCACATGGAGAGAAAACATTCTCTCAAGCTTTCACAGAAAGCACATTGGCCAAGCAATGGCCGTGACTTATCCACATGGCTGACACTGACAAAGGTTCTACAATCTGAGGTACAGGATCTCAGGATAAATCCTGAGGGGATTTCACTGACCTTATCAGACCCAAAA
>NW_004524673.1:2890697-2894514 GCF_000260255.1 Octodon degus
CATGTGGTGCTGGGGGATTGAACCGCGGTCCCTGTGCTTTGCTAAGCTTGTTCTAAGTAGGTGCTTTAGACCACTGAGCCATCTCACCAGCCCCTACTTAAGCAATATTGATCTAGTGGGGAAGCAAGTCACATAGCAAATCAGCATGGAGAGAACAAAGACCTTTTCAGAAAAGGATAGGTCCAAGCGTCTTGATAACCAGCTGAGATGACTGATATCAGTATTGGACCAGGTGTCACCACTTAGCCCTTGTGGGAAGCATGTAGGACTGGTTAGACCATCTTTATATTGAGGCCTGGCCTCCAACAGAGATGCCGTCAGCCACAGTTGTGATGGGTTTGCACCTTTTTTACAGACACTCTTTTGTGTGTGTGTGTGTGTATTTAACACAGGGTCTACAGGGTCTCACTACACAGATATGACTCATGTAGTGATCCTCCTGTTTTCAGTCTCACAAATACTGAGGTTATAGTGGCACACCAAACACACCTAGTCTCAGTCACCCTCTCAGCATGCCCCTGAGGCGGGATCTGCATGGCCACTGGCAATGGAACCACTGTACAGACTTTTCAAGGCCCATTCCTGTCTGACTGCCTATAATATTTCTACTTAAATCAGTTGTCTATCATATTATAATTCCACCAATGTAACTGTTGTGGTTTGTGTATAGGTGTCCCCTCAAAACCTCATGAAGTCATAGGGTGGCTTCTGGAGTTTGTGATTAATTATTGTGGGTCTGGATGCTGCACTTGCACTGGGGCAGGTAATTTGCATTACAAGATAAGGAGGGGAGAGAGGCTAGCTAGCTGCCTGAGCTGCTGCCACTCTCTTTTTTTTGCTGCCTCCGTGAAAGGTTGCTCTCTGCCATGTGGTGCTCTACCTTGGAGCCAGCTGAGTATGGACTGAAGCCTATAGGAACTGTGAGCTAAATACACTTTTCCTTCCTTCATTTTGAGCATTGGGTATTTGTTCCAGAAATGAGAGAAGAGTAACTGAGACAATAAGAAAAACAAAAAATTAGTAAAATAAGAATTAAGCTAATACTGACTATATTTTCTATAAAAAGAAAGACTATAGAATAATATTTGGTCAAATTCTAGTGTGTCAGTGAAAATATACAAAATAGGATGAAGTACAGGAGAAAGTGCAACTATATATTGCATTGTGTTTTAAGAAACAAACACCACTGTGTTCCAGGAAATAATGGCCCTAGGGCACTGAGCCTCAACTCTACTGAGATACAGAAATATCTGAATACATTTTTATTGTTGCAATATGGGCTGTGATTCCTACGGATAGCTACCGAGTAGAGGGTACTATTACACAGGGTAGCCCTCTACAATAAAGAATGATCCAGCCCAAATTAACAATGCTAACATTTATAGTGAGTGTTGCAGTGTGGTAATTTACATTTTATTTGAAGCACGGCATGGAGGCTCTGGGTCTGGATCAGAATGAGCAGACATCGATGTCAGCTGCTGTTGCTTCTTTAAGAAAATCACTGCATGCTGTCACAAGAATGGTGTTCTATGATAACAAAATTAGATGACAAGGGAAGAGGTTGTGACAAGTGGTGGGGAAAAGATGCTGTACACTTGCATCTATGTCCTAGCAGAGGAAAAGTAAGAGATGGTCAGATTCTGAATACACTTGAGGGTAAACAAAAATAAAATTTCCTTCACTGAATTTTTGGAGCAGCAGCGAGACCAAAGAGACAGACAGAGACTAAAGGATACAGAAAGGGGTAATATCGATTGCAGTAGACATTATTAATTGAGTAGAGAACACCCCTTCAAAGGAGGTCCCGGCCTTTAGGAGTTCAGGTCTACAATACTAGGCTTTAAGGTAAATTCCACATTTACATAAATATATTTGAATATCTATAACCACTTGTATTTCTCAAGATTTACTTTTTTATTTAGTAGTATTATTATTTAATGTAATTTGTACAAGGTCTCATTATGCATCTTGGACTCCTAGTGATCCTCCTGTTTTCATCCTCCCCAGCAATGGGATTACAAGTATGTACACCGTACCCGAACTCAGTGTGGCAGCTCAGCATGCCCAGTAGTGGGGCTGGCATGGCACGGATATGGTGGATTGAACCCTGATCCCTGTGCTTGCCTAAGCAGGTACTTGGTCTACTGAGCTACCTTGCTGGGCCCCTATTTCCCAAACTTTAAGACACATAAAATGGAAATCCAACATTTGGAGAGGAGCTTATATGTCTAATTTATTAGGCAATAATTGTGGAAATTGGAGATAGATAAGGGCACTTGAAGTGGTAGTAGCTTCAAATTTGATACAGAATTTGAAAGTGAAGAAAGTGCAGAAAGTGAAGTACTAATGCAGACTTATGAACAATGAGAAGAAGTTAAAAGACACCAGATTCTATCATGAATATCTTAGTTAAAAATACTGTAAGCAAGACCCAGTCCTAGTCCAGGTCCGGTGAGTGTGTGGGAGAGCTTTCAGCTACCCTGTGCTGGTGGGTCTGACAACCAGTCCCAGCCCAGGTGCAGCATGGGTGAGACAGTCTCCCACCCCCTTGGGACGCCCCCACCACTCCACAGCATCTCCCCCACCCCGACCGCCAATAGGAATTTCTGCAGCGTTCCGGGAACACACAGAGCCAGTCCTAGCCCAGACCCAGTGAGTGAGTGGGAGAGCTGCATCTTCCCCCAACTCACTTTGTCCCCTCAAGGCTCAGCTCAGGCCTGGCATACAGGCCTGGGTGTATCCCTGCATTGGCATTCCCTACAGAAAGGATAAAGGATAGAACCACCCAGCTAGTCCAGGAGCAAAACATCTTTCCACAGGGACAAAACAGGTTCACCCTCAAGGGTAGCAGCAGGAAGGAGCTGAGCACAGCAGCCAGATCCAAGTGGGGCACAGCTGGATAAATCCAGAGTTTGTAAATCTGCACCTGAACTTCAGTACGTGCTAAGGTTATAACTGCAACGAAGATCTACAACAAAGGTCAAAAGACAGTGCTACACAAAATGACGAGAAGGAACAAAATGCAACCTCAGAACCCAACCCCATTCGTAAAAAGTGCAAAGGACACTAACACAGAACAAATTGGAAATCACACAGCTGAAAGCAATGAATTAACAGCTTCTGAAATAAAGAAACAGCCGCAGAAAGGTATAGAGGAACTCAGATTGGAAATAAAAAAAGAAATCCCTGAATTAATAACATCTGCAGTAAAGAATCAAATGCAGAAACATACGGAGGAAACCCAATACACACCCAGAACAAGTGCGGAGGACACTAGCTCGGCTCAAATGCATGAATTAATAACGTAGATAATAAATAAGAAACAGCAGAAAGATATAGAGGAAATCAGAGAACAAATCTTTTATTAAATAAAAGAAGAATTCTCAGAACTCATAGCATTTGAAGTAAAGAAGCAACTATAGAAACATAGGGAGGAAACCAAAGCTGAAAAAAACACTGCAGTAAAAGAAATTATAACTGCTTCTAAAGAAGATATTGATAAAAAAATAGAGGAGATTAGAAAAATGATGGATTCCTTGAATGAGCAATACAGGAAAGAAATAGATAGCATGAAGCAGAGTCAAAGAGATATAGAGGAAATGAAAACCACAATCATAAGCCTGCAAAACCATTTAAGTGAAAATGAAGACAGAGTTTCAGATCTTGAAGATGCTGGTGCAGCTACTGAAAAGGTAAGAAAGGATCTCTTAAAAACAACTAGGGTGCAGGAAAGAATAATCCATCACCTGCAAGATGATGCAAAGATGAACAATGTGAGACTAATAGGTATCAATGAAAAAGAAGGAGACAATAGAAA
>NW_004524673.1:2902204-2914500 GCF_000260255.1 Octodon degus
ATAAGAAATAAACCATGCTGTTATGTTGAGTTGTGGGGAACTCAGGCCAACAATTTCTGACATTGCCAGTTAAGTGGAAGACCCAATACTATTTTGGTCTACTGGACTCTTCTAGAATATTTTTCTGAGTTTACACACCTATAATATCCAAATAACAGAACTTAACAAAAAAAGGGTATACAGATGAATGTCCATTTTGTATCTTTGTATTCAAAGTGTTTAGGATAGATATACAGTTACATTCTGTTAATGAATAGAATGATTTGTTCTAATGGTGTTTGTAAATAGGATATCAAGTCTACAGCAATTAACCACTAAGAAGAATGAATGCAGTGTGTTAATTATTGAAACTGTCCTAGAGATTTGATTTGAAACTGTCTCATTGCTATTTGTCTATCAATAAAATTATGGCAAAAAATACCATAAGCAGTCAGACAGGATTTTGCCCTCCAAGAAAGCACTGTAGGTCATGAAAATGCCTTACTACCAGAGTGGAGTGGCTTTCATTAGAGGCCAGACTTCAAGACAAAAGATAGAATGACTATACCTACACACTTTCCAAAGGGCTCACCACTAATTATTGATATTCCAAATAGACATCTATCACCTGGGTGGGGCTCCAAGAAAAATTCCTGCAGGAAAGGTCCTTGTTCTTTCTATAAGTACTGACTATGTTAGTTGCTTCCTGATTGGGTCAGCATTATGTAAGTGACTATACTTGTAGTCTTATTAGTTGATCATAGTTTCTTCCCACCTGATACCCACCTGAGCATTTTGCTCTATAAAACTTTCCCTGAAAAGTGAGGTCATAGGCTACCCAATGGCGACTCCATCTGTCTCCTTTAGAGACAAGCTTTTTCAACCAAATAAATATTTTCTCCTCCTAACTGCTGTTGTCCCCTAGAATTCATTCTTCAGTTTTGGGGAACATAAATTCAGTGGATAAGACATCTAGCAGTTTTGGGGTTATAATATTTCCCTTATATTATTGAAATTATTTGGAGACACTATTTTTCCTTTTATCAATTGTATCTTAAAATCATGCAAAGAAGCTGAAGTATACGGGCTGTACAATACTAAAACTGTTGATTATTTATTTATCATTAGTTGCACATGTTGAATGTGAAAGGTTGTATTTGGGGAATGCTTAGAGATATTTCTTTCTTGGGAGAGATATGAAGTCCTTTTTCTTCTATTTTTTTAAAAAAATATTTGTTTCACTTATTTATTCATTTGATACAGCGTCTTGCTACGCAAGATATGAGGTTCTTGAACACTAAATACCATCATTTTAATTTGCCACTCTGTTCACAAGTCATAAATGCACCACATTCAATTTTGTGGCCATCAGTGACCATAGAAAATATAACAATTACTTCACCCCATATTTTCTACCCAAGAAATCTATGTGCTGGCCTGAGCTCCAGCTTAATCAAGTGATTGGTTCAGGTTCAGTAAAGTCATCTTTGCTTGATGTTTTAATGAGTAAACGTTGTCATCTTTTCTAAGTCTGCACAGATGTGTGATAAGTTTCTCCCAAATGGAATAACTGCTGCAATTCTTCTCCCAGGCGCTGTCCTTAAGAGGGTTATGCTTCTAGACACAGAGCTGTCTGAAGGGACTCCTTTTGTTATTTTCTTCAGTCAGCACTACTTAACAATTTTGTTTAAAGATAACCATGATCGGGTGCACATGATCGGGTGCACTTTTTTCTCCATTTTAAAATGTGCAAATATGAGAATCTAGTTTCTAGGTTTTGCAATTATTAACTTTTTCCTCAATGAGAAAGGTGATTACAGCTAAATTCTGTTACACTTGTCAGTTAGGAGTTTAAGAATGCCTGCAGCTATCTGAAACTACTTGAGCTGCACTGAGCTATTTTGGAAAATAATTTGATCCAATTTTTGTGCATTCCAGAGGTACATGATCTTAAGGGCTGCAACTGAAGTTTTGAAGGGAGCATTTTGTTATTCTAAGGGGAAGAATGCATCAAGACATCAATAGTTACTAATCCAGCATTCCGATTGTTTCTGTTTTAATCATTAGTATTTTTAAATCTTTAATTGGGTTTGTTTCAATATATACCTAGATTCCCATTCCATTGTTTTCAGGATGATCATTATTATTTTGTGAGCTCCTTGCTCTGTGCCTACTTTTCCTTCTTTAAAAATCAGGACTATTGTTGGCTGATAAGTAGACTTTAGGCATTTTTATCAGCTTCTAAGTTGGTAAGACTGACTTCTGTGACAGGTAAAAGAGATACTGTCCTGAATTCCTGGTCTCTTTGCACAATTGGTTCATCATTGTGACAGCAAAATCAACCCATGAGGCAAAAATTCTATTTTTGGCTGTGCCAAGTTATTTTCCTTTTTAATAGTGTTCATATGTTGTTAAAATGAGTTATAAACACAAAACAGAAACACGATTTGTGATTTTCATGCTATTTGCAACCACCAATATACGCTCTCAAATACAACTGAGCTATTCCAACATCCGATTGCTTATATATCTCAAGAATTAGCAGGGAAAAATAAATCTTCAATTAAGATTTGAAAAACCTTTTTAGAAATAAATGAAGTCTGAATGAAAAAAATAGTGATTTGAACATTTAACTATTTAGCTTCTCCATTAAATAAACATAGTTTTCTGTATGTTACTTTAAATAAGTTACATTATGTCTCTGGCTGAAGTCTTCTGATCCTGAAAATGGAGATAATAATAGTATGCCCCTCCGTTATGAGGAAAAGGGTATCAGAAGGTTAATTAGCGTGGTGATAGTCATGAAATCAGAAGCAGTGAACTGGGCCTTATGTCTGACATCATGTTTATCAAAGCTGCATGATTGTATTTGCATATCCTATGGTCACTTTTCAATTAGGAGCTGACATGTTTCATGAAGCAGGTAAATTCATAGGTCTCTTTCTCTTGTAATGCTCATTTCTTATGATTGGCTCAGCATAATTCCCTCCTCTGAATTTACCTCTCTCCCTATTATTGATTATTCCAACCTAGGAATCTCTTCTGAGATCCTTATTTTCTCTCTTTATATATTATTACTTGGTTAATCTGTCATTCCACCCTTTGTGCATATCAAAACATAAACCACTACTTCAGTTCGGGGCTCTAATCATAGTCCACTTACCTATTCTGTATTCCACATAGAGTTTAGAATGCTAAAATGTCATGTTGGCTCCACCCATCATCTGGAATATAAACATCAAGCTGAGTTATTCTTTATCCAAATTATATTTTGTAATCGCCTTCTCTGCGTCAGTGATGCATATTAATTTGCACAAATGAATGTGGGAACTGGAGCTTTCTCAGACCAGAACCTGTAATTCTAATAATTACCTTAGTGACTTGATCCACTTGCCACTTAAAATTAGTGCTCATTTTAAAAGCAAAGGTACCAGGTCCAAGATTTTTTTTCTATGTTACTCAAGTCAATTTTCTTTATTAATCATAGTATGAGATTTTATGGATCCTGAGAGTTGTTATTCTAACAGGTCTCTAAAGAGCTTATCCTGAAGACATGAAGAAAGTCACCCACCTCCAGACACCATTGCCACAAAATAGTGACCATTAATGCTGTATGATTTTATTCCAGGGAACATAAATCATATGAGAATGGCAGCCCTGCTTTCAGTATGATGCAGACCATATATCAAGAATATAAGGAAGTTAAACTGTTAAAGTTTAACATATCAATACCTGATGGAAAATATCTGTTCCATGTTATGCCTAAGATGTTTGATATTCAGACAGATAGTGAGGTTAAACTCAACTGCCTAGGTTGTAAAGTAATAACAATAAGCTTGTTTTCTGGAGGGTTAACAACCTAAGTTTGCAGACCAAAAATTAGAGAAAAAGGAGGGCTGCAAGGACAGCCGACATTTTGACCCTAGCTATTCAAGGTCAGTGAAGACTTAGGACATAGGAGACTATGTACTGTAACATCCTGTAACTCAGTGGTATCACAAATTTTCTGATCAAGGAGATTATGGGGCCACAAAGGAAAGAGATCAAAGATGCGGAGTGTGTCTAAGGAGAGTTACATAGGGAGAAAACATTGTCTCAATTTTCCACAGAGAGCAAACTGGTCAGGCAATGGCCATGACTCCTCTGCATGGCTGACACTGACAAAGGATCTATAAACTGTGGTACAGGGTTTCAGGACAAATCCTGAGGGGACCTGAATGACCTTATCAGATACAAAAGTTACATTTCTTGTTATATAGATTTTGCTTTATCTTGGTCTTAACCATCCTACAGAAAAAAATAAAAATGGAGTACAAAAAGTAAAGGCATATTGATATGTTGAGCTGTAAAAGGCTCAAGTCAACAACTTGTGACATTGCCAGTCTTATGGAAAATCTTATACTATTATAGACTACTGGGCTATATTGGAATATTTTGCTGAATTCACACACCTATCATATTTTAAATGACAATGCAATAGCCTTCTCTGACAATTGAAAAAAAGGGGGATACAAATGAATGACCATTTTGTATCTGTATATTCAAAATGGTTAACATAGATATACAGTACACTCTCTTAATTCCATGAATAAGATTTGTTCTAACAGTGTTTGTAAACAGGATATCATGTCTGCATTTTATACAATGAATATCCAATAAGAGAACAATATGCAATGTATTAATTATTGAAACTGTCCTACTAATCGGATTTGAAAATGTCTCATTGTTATTTGTTTCTCAATAAAATTATTGAAAATAAAAGAATACAAGTAAGATCTGCAAGTGTGATTAGCAATGATCAGATGATTGCTTTGGTGAGATTATTATTTTTTTTTTCTTTTGCAGAACTCCAGATTGAACTCAGACCCTTGCGCTTGCCAGGGAAGCGCTTATTCTACTAAGCCATCTCCCCGGCCCCGGTGAGATTATTTTGTTGACTTCATAAACTTGTTTCAAAAATCAGGGTCCATTGTCTAGTCATAAAAGACCATCCCAACTGCAGAAGATAGATGAAAGGAATATACCACTTGGGCAGATGCAAATTTTCTGTAATACATGCATACTAAGCATACAAATTCAGCCCACAGAGTAAGTCTCCTGATGCTGCCTACAAAGAAAATTTTGGTGATTATACATATCTCAATTTTTCCTTTGATTTCCTTTGCTTTCCTTTCTTTTATTTACTTTTTATTAGTATAAGTAGCTGTTAGAAGATTGTGCATTGAAGTAGGAAAATAAGGTCATCTGCCTACGAGTTTCCCAGATATTCCTCAATATCACCTGTGAAGAATTTCTGCATGTCGATTACTGGGTTTTCCCACTGAAATTCCAGGATGCATTGTTGGAAAGCAACAAGAGCACCAATACACTATGGCAAGACATGTTTGTATACTTCATTAGAGCACTTGTGGTTTAAGGATTTGTGCCTAATTTATACTATCCTAAAACCAAGACTGGGCATTGTGGCACCCTCCTGTAATCCCAGCTTTTGTGAAGCTGTAAACAGGCGAATCACTACGAATCCGATCTAGTAATGAGACCTTGAACACCCTGTAGATCCTTCCCTAAAACAATACAGGAAAAAGAAAAGATAATATCCTAAAATCCATCACAGAACCTGAAGAAAATTAGGTGTTCAGTGAAATCACCTTTTTCATGCTAGATGTGGTGCACACACCCGTAATCCCAGCACTCAGGAGACAGAGGCTGGAGTATCGTTGTGAATTTGAGACCAGCCTGGGCTACAACATGAGCTCAAGGCCAGCCTGCGCTGCATAGGAAAATGCTATGTTAAAAAGAAAAAAAAAGGAAAGAAAAGAATTAGAAATCTTTTTCAAGGTGTTAATTAATCTAGTGAGAATCTATTTTCAAATAAAAGTTCTAGATTTTATTATAGATACAAACTAGCACTAATAATCCAAATAAGAAAGAATTTGGATTTAATAAAATCAATTTGGATTGAGTGCAACTACAATACTTATGTATGAGCAAAAATTAACCCTGTAGTAGATCTGCTAAATACTATAACCTGATTTGTTAAACATTATAAGCTTCCTTCTCATTATTCTGGAACCTGGCAATCTGAGATTAGGGTGTGCATGGAGGAAAGAGGTAGCAAATATTTTTTCCTGTTCTAGTAAGGGAATGAATCCCACCGTGATGGTTACCCCTTCAAAATCACTTCTCAGTGCAACAGCATCTCAAAAGCTGATCATTAAGTATGACCATGCTAAGATATGGCTCCAATGCCTGAATTTTGGAGCAAACTCAACTTCCTCTTTAGCACGCCGTATATTTAAAATTTGATTTGTAAACTTTTTGTCTGAAGACATTTGTGTCTGTCTGCTATAAGATTTTGCTTCCTAACAATATGATTAAACAAGCACTTTGGTAACAAAAATATATGATATTCTACGGTAAATATAATTTTACAATGTTTTTGCTCTGTTGGGAAGCAGGAAAGAAAAGGATGTGACATTTTAAATCCGGTGTATCATTTGTTGAAGAAGCATCAAATCATTTTTCCATAATATACTCTCTTGCCAAAAAAGTAAATAGTTTTTTCTCTGCTCTGAGAATTCCATATAAAACAAGGTTGTTAGACTTCTTCAAATGTAATTCATACCATGATCTGTTTTATGTCAATGATATTTGACATGTTAAATTACATAACACTCAATGCCAGTTTATTTTTACGTTCACGAGTAATGACATTTATAAAAAGTAAAAGAATCAACTTTCTTATTGTTTTGCTTTCTCAGCTCTCATAAAAACTAGGAGGTATCTTTGTTTATTTAAAACTGAGCAATACAGGATTTTTTAAATGTCAAAAGCTGAAAGATTTTAGTATTGCTATGCTTCCAAAACATTTATTTCATCTCAGATTATGTACATGCAAGAAAAGTGTGACTTTAAAAACTGCAGGACGCAATTCAAGTAGAATTTCTAAAATAACTTTAATGTTTTCATAATCTTTAGTATATATTTAGTGGGGTGTCTGATACTGTCATTTGTACACAGCTTTATATACTATTAGTTTGTAAAGTTTTGCTTTGTGACGTATCTTAACTTGTCAAAAGGATATTTTTCTTCAAAAATTAAAATATTTTTGGGTCTGCAAATTCATAAGAGATGAAAACATCTGATTTTCTCTTTCCCTGTATGTTGATTATCTCACCTTAGAAATAAATTTCATATAAAAGTAGAAAATAAAAAAAATTAAAATCTGTGATAAATAAATTTATCCATAATAATTAGGAACTTAAGCCACTTCTATTCATGCCCACAAAATGGGAACAAATGTGTTACTTTGTTAGTAAATATTACTTTCCATCCGTGAAACAAAAATTAATAAAAAGTACAACCTTATTGTAATTATCAGGATGAAAGAGTTTTGTAGCATCAGCCAAAAGTGTGAAAAAAGGTGCAGTGTGAAACACACTTATTTTTATCTGACTATAATGTCATTTCATGCTTTATCATATTTATTTAGTTATTGTGTTTATCATTCAAACTAGACAGTGTATGGCAGGACATATACCCTTGAGCAGCTCTTTCAGTTTAGAGGATCCCACTGGCTATCAGCAGAAGTATCCAGTTCTTAACTAACAGCCTAATGTTTGTCTGAAGTTGTATTCATTTTAGGAGAAAGATAAATGAAATAAGATGGTGCAAAATTAAATGTTTATGCTCACTACTTTTTCTTTACTAAATAGTTTAATCAATCCTCTAGTCATTCAATATCCTACAAGCACATCATAAATAATAATGATTCATTATTGCAAGCCCACTTATGTTCCTTTGTCTATTTTTTAATGAATATCTTCTCTTTGCTCCACTACCTCTCTGTACTAAACACTGTACTTCCTAATATTAATCACTATGTATTTTTTAAAAGGTTGCTTATAGTTCTTGCTTTTTCAATTTTGGAAAATCTATTATTTGTACTAAATTTGACACTCAGATTCATGGATTTCATGTTTTATCTCATGGACTAAATAAAATTATTAAATCATTTATTTAACTGTTAGTCTTCATTTCTGACAAAGGAGTGAACTTTACATTTTAGAAACACGATTGACAAACTTCCTTCTTTGTTTTGTATTTCACAATAAGATACCCTTGGTTCCTGCCCCTGGTCAGAGGCAAATAAATAGTAACTTTCCTGAGATTTCAGAACTTTACTAAGCAATTAGTGGCATGTATTTCACACTGTTAATATAAGAAAGTGACAAAGCTGTCCTGGATGATGTTGGATTGTATTAAGATTTTTAATTTACATTTAACTTAATGTAAGTTAGTAATTAGTGTCTAAATAAGACAAAAAAGTGGTACTTTTTGTTTTGTTTTGAGAATTCAGTTCAATGATGTTGAAGTTTGGACAATATGAATGTGGCCTATGAGTTTGAAAAGGTAATGTTACCAAACGTGTACTTCATAAAAGTGGAACACAATGAAGTCTTTTGAGAGCTTGACCTTTTTGAACTGAACTTGAATGGTCCTAATGTTCACAAGTTGCTGATTTGGAAACATAATGGGTTTAGATCACAAAAATGGTATTTTGAAACAAATTTCCCTTTATATTCTGCAGTCATACCCTTGGGATATGAATCATTTTCCAAGTAACATTTCAATATAAGGGAAGTGTTTATCACAAGATAGAAAACAAAATATTCAATGAACACAATGATTAGTCAACATGAATGAAATCATCATTACATTGAGGATAAACATGTTTTATGGCTACTCTTTTCTATCAGTGGAAAATATAAATATACATCTGGGATGAATTTGTTAATTTTGTTAATAGATTAATTAATAATTTTATGGCAGTCAACTGGAATGATATAGCAAGCAGGAGCTTATTCAACTGAGCTATCTCCCTGGCAGGAAAGATGTAGAAAAACTGATGATTCAGATATAAAGAAAGTCAAGAAGTAAAGAAAAGTAAGTGGTGTAGGGTGTTGGGCAGAGTTTTCTTATGAATTCCCTGAACTCCATGATGATGTACCTCCTGTGTCCAGGCTCTGCTTTCTGTGCACCCTTAGTTGACTTGGCTATTTTCAAAGTCAGTGCACAGTGTCTTGTTGAAAATTTAGGTAAAATCAGGCATTTAAAGCATAATGGAAGAAAATGCAAACTTGAAACAATATGGTAAAGATGCAAATCACGTAGAGAAAATAAGAACCTAGAATTATTTTGGTGGTTATTCCTATTTATTGATAGGTTGGTAAACAAATGGGAAATGCATATGCCTCTTTAATTCTTGGGTCAATTAAATATCTGTCAAATGAAAGAACTTCCAATAATCTCAATATTTTTCACGTACAAATAAAAATTGAAACACCTAAGTGAAGTGGCATAGCCATCTTCTCCTATCAGATGAGGTCAGCGAGACTTCAGTTAGCAGGTTTGAGTCCCTCAGAGTCCTTATAGTGAATAATTTTATGAAATGTTCACATTTGGAAATAACTCTGTGGATTAATGTTGATTTTAAGTTATACATGTGATAGAATATATTGATGTCTTCCCAAAAGAGTTAAAGACATTACACCACAGTGATATATGCCTATGCACATTTGCAACAGCAAAATTTGTAATAGCTAAGGCTTACAGGGTAAATGTCCACCAACGTGCAAATGGATAAAGAAAATGTGATATGTATATATATCTGAGTAATCATTTGATAAGTGCATGTGTTAAGTGAAGTAAACTAGATGCACAAACTTAGATATTACATGGTTTTTCTTACAGGAGAACTGCAATACATAACTACAGTGCAAGATGAGGAATGGAGAGTGAGAAACAGGGATGTGTTTCTGTGGCAGATGTGAAGATTTGTGGGATTCACATAGCCACTTTGCCCTTGTAGATGAGACCAAGGAGGCTTCAGCTAAGTGGCCTGAGGTCATAAGATAGTAAGGCAGAGCTTGTAGAGTCAAAGCAGACTAGTATATTGCATTACTGGCAATTTTATTTCATTTAGACCAAGTTTAAATTTTAAACTTTTGTCTTTATACTTTTCCTTATCATTAGAAATATATGCCTTGAGATTTATGCATGTTCTATGTGCCTTGTATGAGATTTGGTCAGCAGTGGACATGACTTAGCTATATGTACATCAGTTCGTCCATTCTATGTGTATGACTGTTCCACTTACCCAAACTATGCAAACACTTAGCCAAATTATGACTAAAATTTTGCTGTGATCAAACCAAGGAAGGCTTTGTATTTCTTCATGCTCCTCAGATCCTTCCACTGCTTACTTTTACTGTGAATAAAAGACAAATCAGAGACGGGTCTTATTATTCAGGGATTCAAATATACTATGTATGTAAAGAGACAAGGGCAGGGGTAGGGAGAAAGTGGAAAAGAGAGTAGTATAGAGTAGGCTCTGCAAGAAGTTCATGCCCAGTATCCCATCTTTCTCCTCCACACTCTTTTCTTGTGTTTCTTAAAAGTGTTTAGTACTTCTGCCCCAGTTTTCTTATAAGTTCTCACAGTGTAATCACCCGCTGAGTGCAAAAACCACACCAGAAGCTGTCCAGGAGGTGTTTGTGATTTTTTGAGCGTATCTCCATGCCCATAGTGGAAAATATTCATAGCATCACACAGTTGTCTATGATTTCTGTTTCCACCTATGACCACCATCCCAAAATGAGTGCAGAAATAAAATCCTCAGGTGAGACAAATGAATTAAACTAAAGTAACATAGTCCAACCCTGTCTGTCAACTTTGTTTAAGGAAACTGCCTAGAAAGTATCTGTCAATCCTGATTGATGCATTTGGGAAGAATGTTTCTGGTTCTGCCGCAGAGCTCTAAGAATCAGGCCCACAAATGGCTACTGCAACCCTTGAGTTGCACCATCCAGTACCACCCCTTCATAGGTAGTGGTGCGGTTCCCCCCGATATCATTTGAAATAAAAAATAGTTTCATTACTTAAACATAATGTAATATTATATAAGTTAAGATGATCTTCAGCTAAACCCATTTCTGTAGAAAAAAATTACACTAGAGGTGATTCTTCATGCTACACTGTTGGTTAAGTCTGATTTTTGTCTCCTGTAAGGTTTTTAAAGAACCCTGTCCATATGGCAATAATACCTTTTACCACAACATTGAAATAATGTACTGACCTGAATTTCTTTCACTGGTAAAGTGGGCTGTTTCAGAGGGACACCCCATAACACAAAGCCCCACCCTCCTATCACAAAACAGCGCCCTTACAGTCTGAACCATTTCTGAGATGAATTTAAACACCCTCAGTGATACTTCAGGTTTTTATTTTTTAATGTGGCCACTATTTCTGAGCAATATTTCCAAAATTTGTGATTATTCTTTACTTCAGGGGCAAAAGACTTCTACATACAGAATGACCTCAAATTTCCTGATCAATGAAAAGGGTAGATAGTGAGCTTCATGCATGAGCTCCTCCTTGAGTTGGTCTTGGCATCCGACCCCTGGAGCGGCCTGTGCCAGGCACAATCCCAGCGCTCCCACTGGAGTTCTGATGGGGATGTGCCACCACGGGTGCTTGATTATTCCCGAATGCTCAGTCTTGTTCTCAGCATGTCTTCTCTTCAACTTGCAAAATTCAGTACACTGTAATCTGAAACTGGTTATCATCCATGCAGCACAATATTTACAAGATATCTTTTTTTTTAAATTTTATTTATTTATTTATTTATTTTGTGTGTGTGTGGCCAGCTCAGCCCACCAGAGGGCGGGGCTGGCTGGCATGTGGTGCTGGGGGATCAAACCGCGGTCCCTGTGCTTTGCTTGGCTTAGCTTCTTCTAAGTAGGTGCTTTAGACCACTGAGCCATCTCACCAGCCCTAGTTTTAGATTCTATACACTTTAAATAGGGAAAGGTACAAGCTATTTTCTGACCCAGAAGAAGTGAAAGATGTGTTTGGCGCCTTCCCTCTCTGGCTTCGTGACTTCAGGGAACAGTCACGCAGTACACTGGCACACTTGTGTGGGGGAGCCGGCGACATGAGCCACAAAATCACTAGTTTCCCTTTCTAGCCTTGCTTTTGCCTGAGTTCATAAGGAGCCCCCAGAAGATTTCTTTGATATTAATATTGAATCTTCTCCTGCATATGTACCACGGAACTGAGAAAATTCCAGAGTTGCTAAGATTTTTATTGATAGCCTGATGGTGCAATACAGTCATGAAAATATTAATCATTGATCTCAATAAATAAATTCAGGAAGTTTTTCAGGTGTAGGGATGGTACATAAAAACGTGCCATACCCCTTATCACAAACAAAACAAAGCAAAGCTAACTTGTCTACTAATTCACTTCCTCTACTC